>NC_079402.1:20062836-20297836 GCF_029220125.1 Pseudoliparis swirei | reverse complement strand
TGGAAACGAGGAAAACAATGAGATCCAAGAGGAACAAGGAAACTCCTCCATCAGCTTCAACTGGGTTTTTGTTTCGTGGAATAACTCATTTAAAATAAAAATCCATTCAGACGTGCGGCAAGAGATTAAAGAAAGTAAATGGATTTCTTTCATTTTTGTTGGGGGGGGGGGAATAACTTATGTATATAAATGTGTTTTTGCCTTTCAAGGATCTTTGAGGCTCTATTTGACGTCACGTCTGAACGCCGCTGACGTTGCCTTGAGCGTGGAGCCGCGGCATCTAATTACTTTTTGATGAGCTTTTAATCTCCTGGAGACCATAACAAAAGACCAGCTCAAAAATAATACATTTACTACATGAGATAGAGCAGGACGAACTCTTCAGTCCTTTTCCTTTTCATCCCCCTGGTTCTCTTCCTCCTCTTCCAGGGCTCCAGACTAACTTTTTTAACTAGGAGCACAGTCGCTCCTAACTTAAAATGTTAGGGGCGCAAGCAGAAAATTTAGGGGCGCACTTTTTCCTGGGTCAAAATGGGTCTTGGGTGGTCACCTTCTATTCATGCAGTCGAGCTATTGAGTGCGTGATCAGCAGCTGGCCGCTCTGCCGTGATACGCGCACACAGGTGAGCACACCTCCTTGAAACATACTATTGAGAACATATTCGCTGACATGAACCTGATGAACACAGTTGTTTTTGGTTTTTTCAACGCAGACTTTTTTTTGCCTTAGGCGCTCGGGATTTGTCATAGGCGCCGAAAGCGGCTTAGGCGCGCCCAAATTTTCTCTGCAGGAAAACCCTGACACACTATAAATCGACTTGCAAAGTTTTCCCATCATTTTTACTGTATTACTGATAAATAATTTGACAATATACAATCTTATGCCTGTTTGCCTTCATGAACTGCAAAACATTCACAACAGAGAACTCTTCAGAAGTTACTGTATTGAGTTTAAACATATTTGAAGAGAAAACATACCTTGAGCATGTGCATGTTGCACTGATGTGGCCAATCAAAACATTTGTTGGTTTCTAGAGATGCACCGATCAGGTTTTTGGTGCCGATCACCGATCACTGAAATCAGTATCTGCCGATCACCGATAATACCGATCACTGAAATCAGTATCTGCCGATCCGATAATACCAATCACCGATCACGGTGTTGATTGAAGCATTCTATTTATTGTGTAGCATTATTGCCTAGGACTATGAGGAAATACATATAAAGCAACTCAAACATTAAAGAAATTACCGATTTCTTTAAACATTTAGAACTTTTACTTTGAAAAATTTCCTAATTGATACATTAAAATTGTTTGATTGCTATTGTAGGGGATTTCAGATATGTATGGAACACATCTGCATCATTCATTTCCTGGAACTCTTGGGGAAATCTATATACAGGACTTTTCTTAACATACAAAAGACTGACTAATTTTTATAAACTCTTCCTTGGTACAGTAAACATTTTTAATGTTAGCATAATTTAAGCTAAATCTCAGAAAATATCTATAAAGATACATCAGTTCATTGTTTACTTTTATATGTTAGTGTATGATTTGTCGACATCTTATTTTGATAAACGGATGTTGTTTCACGTGGTTCTTTCCGCTAACTTTGCAAAACCGGATGTTGTCACTTAAATCCTTCCGCTAACGTTATCAAAACCCTCGCGCGCTCCAGATCGAATGCGTTTACCGTGAGCGACAGTGTATAGGGGCTCAGACATGTGAGAGTCGGCTGAGTTGACCCAGAGATTCAACTCGGGGGACGGGGACGCCGCTCGGTGGTGAGGATCCCCTCGTGGACCTCTCACTCTGCGGCCCTCGCCCTCGTTGTGTCTCCGCTGCGGTGCGCCTCTTTTCACACATTAGCCCCCTGCTCTCACACAGGCCAGCCTTCTGCTTCGGTTTTCGTCTCCTTTCTTCTTCTTCTGGAGTTAATGTCGGTTAGCAAACCAGTCATTCAGGCATTACCGCTAACTATAGTGGGCTGAAGTGTAGAACAAGTTTGTAAACAACAAAAATATTTAATAACAAAAAAAAGAAATTGCTAATTTACTGGTCGCGCATGCGCGAGTTGATGAAAAATTTACTCGCACTGTGTCTAATTTTAGGCGCAAAATGCGACCATTTGGTCGCAGTCTGGAGCCCTGTCTTCACACTTGATGTGTTCCTCCCTTTTGCTTTTTCTCTTTCTAAAAGCAATCCGAGGAGAGCGCGTTGAGTTAATTCCAAAAAGCACGAGGAGGAAATTAAATGGCGTGTGGAGTGTGTATTCGGCACGCTTGTGTGTGTGTGTGTGTGTCTGTCTGTGTGTGTGTGTGTGTGTGTGTGTGTGTGTGTGACCGTACATTTCCATCAGCATTGGTTCACCTGGGATCGGTTGTGTGCCTGGCTGAGCTCCTTTTCCCTTTTTATTTGTAATTGCACAACAACTGACTTACATTTTTTGTCTGCCACATTTTCTACTTTCTGTGCCGAAAAGCTGAACAGAGATTTCGTTTTTGTTTATGTTCTAAAGTGTCGCCCCGCCCCCCCGGCCGTCCTGCCCCTCTTTTTATTGGCCCATTGTTTGCGTCCTCTCTCCCGAGTGACGTCATCGCTCCGTAAACAGTCGTCATAAAACCTTCATGCCGGGTTTACTCGCAAAGTCCGGTTATTACTGCACAAAAAAACCCAGGAAAACAAACGGCTCAGTTTATGAAGCGACCTTTCGATGGTTTTAAACGCTCGTGTTTTTCTGCTCCTATATCTTCCAACGTCACTCAATCATAACCACAACCCGACGGGAGGAGGGAAATGGAAACGTTGGCTCCATTGTGTTATTTGGCCTTCCTCCATTAAACTCCTTTGCATTACTTTTGGCAAAGTCGGCCTGCCCCTCCCCCTCCCTCCTCCTCCTCCCCCCCATTTTATTGCATCCATTTACTCGTGTCTTTTGGGGATTTCCCCAGCGGATCAGTGTTTACCGCCGTATTTTATGTTCTACAAACTGGCAGAAGGAAGGACACTCCTCTTCTGACCGTCTCGCCCTGACTGAGATGCCCCCCCCTCCGTTGTTTCCCCTCTCATTATCAGTGCTTATCTTTACAGGGTTCGTACGGTCATGGAAAACCTGGAAAAGTCATGGAATTTTAAAATGGTCATTTCCAGGCCTGGAAAAGTCATGGAAAAAACGTAAATGATAAAAGTTTTGGAAAAGTCATGGAAATTTGTTATAATCACATGTTCATTGACGCCGAGTTTGAAATAATTAATATGTTTTTTTAAAGAAAGACGCTCAAAAGATAAGCCGGCATACGCTCTCAATACGCTACATTTTCTAAATTTTTCATGCTTATACCGAGATTTCAGTTTGTTCATGGAAATTTGGTTTAAAGTCATGGAAAAGTCCTGGAAATCCATCGGTCAAAATGTGTAAGAACCCTGCTTTAAACCACAGGCGTTATCGACCACCACGGACCCCCAGCCGGCCCACTGACTCCAGCGCTATATGACGTAATCATCGACTTCAAATAAACCTCGTGGGCGCAGCACCTTATTATTTGCGTGTGTCTCAAAGGCCGACGGGTACATTATTTCTAAATAACCTTCTAAATAGGAATATATTGATTCCTTTTATATTGTCTCCACCTGTTGATCCGCAGAGCTTTTTTTTTTTATGAAAGTATTGTGATGAATCTTTCGGGCTATCTTCCTGATTGCCTGCTTAGTGAATGGTTAATTAAAACCTGCATGCTGTGCTTATGAGTCGTGTGTTGTGCAGACACATGTGGGGGGGGGGGGGGGTAACACCGCTGCTATGGAGGACTTAAAATGACATAAGTATAAATAAATGATGAATAAATACAAGAATAAATAAATGTATAAATAAATAAATACAAGAATAGATGTATAAATACATAAATAAATACAGAAATTAATAAATATAAGTTATAACTCAACAGGACATCATTAAATAAATGTATTTCTACATTTCTGTATTTCTTCATTTATTTATTTATTTATTTACGTGTCCACACGTATTTCTTCATTTATTTATGTGTGACATTTACGTGTCCGTATATTCAAATGAGCTGGGGCGGTTTATTTATTTATTTATTCCTATATTTATTCCTGCATTTATTTATTTATTTATACTTAAGTCATTTTGAGTCCTCCATACGCTGCTGCATAGGTCCCTATATTTAATTTGATGTCACACTAAAGAAATCTTGGCATGAATCGCCTGAGACAATAAAACATGAAACCTTACGGTCCCCCCCCGTGTGTGTGTGTGTGTGTGTGTGTGTGTGTGTGTGTGTGTGTGTGTGTGTGTGTGTGTGTGTGTGTGTGTGTGTGTGTGTGTGTGTGTGTGTGTGTGTGTGTGTGTGTGTGTGTGTGTGTGTGTGCTATTCATCCTCATACACACTCCCCTTCCTGCCTGCCACTGGGATGCATTCAATATAGTGTACAAGTACAGTAACTTGCAAAGATTAATAACCCAACACAGTGAACATTGTTCAGTAAAATCCATAAGTGTGTGTGGGTGACATTGTAGTTTAAAGTAGAGGAGCTGCTCTGGGCACCTCTGGTATTTTTCTCAGTCGATGGAGAATAACGGTCGGGGCTCTTTTCACGGCTGCTTTGGGTCATAAAACTCTCTCAGCTGAGTCATCAGTGCAAAAGACGATTGAAATATATTTGAAACTGTAAGGTGAGTAAAGTTGTGACTCCCCAGATCCCTTTTAATTTAATAAACCTCCTCGGCTTCGGGGGGGCAGCAGAAGACAATAAAATAAAATGATAAAAGAATTTGCAGCTTAAGTTGATTCTGGGTACATTTTGGTTGGCATTGTTTTTAATAACGCCGTGATGTTTCATTCATTAACGTAGCAGGAGAAGCATTTTTTCAATAATTCTCCACGGCTAGGATTGGAGGCTCCGACTGGCTTTTTTCTCCACCACGAATGCAGCAGAGGCTCATGGGTATTGTAGTGTTAAAGTATCCGATATTTAACGTCCTGCACATCGTGGCTTTAATGGGCTTTTCCGTTCACTCGTCCCTGGTCCTCTGTCCTCTGTCGCCTCTCTTTGGTACAGGTGCCAGGACCCTTTCCTCCTCTTCCTCTTCCTCATCTAACACCCCTCATCCCCCCCTTCAGTCTGCCCAAAACCAACAACCTGACCCCCTGAATAACGCCCAACCACATTCCCCTCTCGTAGTCATGCGAAGCGGTCGGATTTAAACAAGCTCCTAATAATATTACTAACTAGAATGGGCACTCAGTAGAGCGCATACCTTCGCATGTCACAATATTGGGCATTGAATTATGAACATTTTGGCATTAGTTGCATGCCAATTGGATAGAAATTGACCGCGCTATGGTAAAAAGAAGATTTTGACCTTTTGATGACCTTGACCTTTGACCCGATCGATCCCAAAATCTAATCAAATGGTCCCCGGATAATAACCAATCATCCCACCAAAGTTCATGCGATTCGGTTTAATACTTTTTGACTTATGCGAATAACACGCCAACAAATAAATAAATACACGGCGATCAAAACATAGCCTTCCGCATTTTCAATGCGACGGTAACAATCTCCTTCACTGTGACATCACCGCGCATCATGAGCACTGTGGGCCCTTCGCTTGTCCTTCAGGCTGAGCACCTGCAGTACGACAGGGATGTGGACATGTCAGCTAATGTCTCTAATGTTCATCTTACGCCAACAAATTAACTTTTGCGCTTGATCCCAACATCCCAAAGTGCACACGCACGGTTTGAAGGATCCGAGTGAATTTAAATCGTTCTTCTTTCCATTTGTTTGTCATGTGTGAGACAGAATTTACTCATTCAAAGGGATTAGCGATGCAGAGGTGCGAGGCTGAATGAGGCGAGAGCTGGATGAATGGAGTGACCACGAGGGAGGGATGGAGGGAGGGAGAAGGAGGAAGGAGGAGGGAGAAGGAGAAGACACAGAGGAGGGAGGAGGAGGAGGAGGAGGGATGGAGGGAGGAGAAGGAGAAGGAAGAGTGGGAAGGAGAAGGAGAAGACACAAAGGAGGGAGAAGGAGAAGACATGGAGGAGGGAGGGATGGATGGAGGGAGAAGGAGAAGACACAGGAGGGAGAAGGAGGAGGAGGAGGGATGGAGGGAGAAGGAGGAGGAGGGATGGATTGAGGGAGGGAGAAGTAGGAGGGAGGGAGGATAAGAAGACATGGAGGGAGGCGAGAGAGGCGCGTTGAGTCAAAGTTCAGACAATGAGACGAGTCGGCTCCGAGAAAACATCTCCACAACTTCTCAAACTTCAAACTGAACTTTTATCTTCGCAAAGAAACGGTGCGAATATCCACCGGCTTCATTTTTTAAACATGGCACCGGAGGAAAAGGTTCGTCCTCTGGGAGCCACGAACGGGGTTGAACTTGACTTGACGTGCGTCTCCACTCGTTGGTCGGGGGGGGGGGGGAGAGAGCTCCGTCATTACCGGAGCAGAGACGCTAAACACATCAGCAAGTCGCATAACTTCATTACCGAGACCGGGAGCCCGGCCGCAAACCGGATCTCATGAGGAGGGGGGGGGGGGCACCGGTGTGATGTGGAGGAAGCGGTGGAGGAAGCGGTGGTCGACTCGTTTCCCAAGAGAATGCTCCGGTGCTGGTTGAGGGGCGTCTTCTGTGTCTCTGAGAGGAGAGACTGCAGTGAAGCCATTTCTGGGGTGTTGGAGAGAGGAAAGCCTGCAGCTCTTTTTTCGCTTCGTTGACCCCCCCCCGCCCCTCCACTGCTCCTCCCACCCCCAGCTATTATTTTTTTTCATCCGCTCCCTTTCTTCCCCCGTTCTTTTTCCTCATTTCTCACCAGGGCAGCTGTGGGATGTAGATAATTCCCCAGGCAGCGAGGGAGAGAGAGAGAGAGAGCGAGAGAGAGAGAGAGCGAGAGAGAGAGAGAGAGAGAGAGAGAGAGAGAGAGAGATTCTCGTGGAGAGAAACCGATCAGGCCGACGCGGCGTGTCCGGGGACGCGACGAGTAACGACGGCCTCCGCTCACCTCTCCCCTCTTCTCCTCTCGGCAGGTCCGTGATCCCGAAGCTCGACCCTCCGCCCTCCATGAACCGCAAGCGCGCCAGCAGGACGTTGTCCCCGGCCTCCGAGGTCACCGGCCTCGTTCCCGGACGTCACCCCGAGCTCCTCGTCGTCCGCCGACTTCCACTCCCTCGGCAACGGGGAAAGCGGCTCCTGCTCGACCAGCGAGGACTCGGGCGTCCGGTCCGAGACCAAGTCGTCGCCGCCGTCGGCGCCGCGCGACGACGACCACGACCCCGACGACCCCTTCGGGGACCGCGGAACGTTTTTGCCGGCCTCCAGCGGCTGCGACAGTCCCCCGGAGGAGAGGGACCGAGCGGTTCTCTCGGTTCTCTCGACGCTCCCCTCCGCTCCGATGGATGACACCTGCCTTCATATCAGTTTCTCTGAGGACGAGCTGCCGGAGAGCAGCCAGGAAGACCCTCAGGAGAGGAGTTAGGGGCACGGCTGACCCCTGCTGACCTTTCACTCCAATCAGCTTCTCATGCAATACTTCCCGTGTGTTGGCACTGGGCTCCATCTCCGGACCTTTAATTATTATGACATATACCGGCTACTGAGTACTGTATAAATCATCAGCCGATAGACAGATTTAGTATTTTTGTAATTTTAAATGAATGATCTGATTGACCACTTAGTGACTAGAATGTGAAGCAGGATACAATGTAGCCATCCGTGCACGGTTAAGAGGTCACGCGTTAAGTTACCGTAGGATTCAAAGGAAACACGTTTTATTTTTGCTCGTAGTCAAACCTTAAAGAAAATAAAAGTGTGTGTGTGTGTGTGTGCGATGCTTCGCTGTGGTGCAAACTATTGTCGAAACGCTCATATTCTGCATATTTCACTGGGTGATGTTGGGAGAAGCCTTCTGTAGAGCACCTGATGCGAGGATGGGAGGGAACAAGGAAGTCAGATAAAGGACGTAGGGAGGATAGAAGTGAGCCGATGTCGTTGTGTTATGCACATTCAGCTGTGGCTGTGTTTTGTTTTTTCCCAGCGATCAGTGGGTTTTATAGATTTTTTTTCTCTGTGCTCTTTATATTTGGGGCTTTCCAGACTTGCCGGCTTTGAAGCAGCGCTGCGGAGATTATTGGAATATCCGTCTGGATGTCGTGTGCCGTGCTGCGCGCGTTCAGCATGTAGCGTGGGGTTGTATCTTTTCAAAAAAACATTGAATGTGAGATACTTTCACCCTCGGAAATAGTGGAGCCAGCAGCCTTCAGGGCTCTGAGGAGGTCGCGAGGGATTAAATGAACCTCAAGACTCGACGGGAAGATAATCTGGAATCACTGAGCCAGAAAGACGGATTCTCTCTGTTCTGATTCTGACTTTGAATAATCCAGGATTAAGAGGAAATCTGTCACTTCAGGAGAAATTAAGCTCCTCGTTTAAATTACATATATATTTATGTATGTGTATATTATTTGTATACATATATGTATATATATATGTATGTGTGTGTATATATATGCATATATATATATATATGTGTGTATATATATATAAGTGTATATATATATATATATATGTGTGTGTTTTGAACTGATATAATAAATAATCAGCAGATAATGAATAGAATTATTTATTGAATCCATTTTTTTTTCTTTTTGACATGCATGTGGCATTTTAGTGCGTTGGAGTGTTTCAGTGTTTTATTCAATGAGGCAGGTCTAAGTGGTGCTCGATGGAGAGCAGCTGTGGCGTGATGGAGGTCGGGGGTGAGAAGGTGACGGTGTAAAAGGCTTTTCTCAACATCACATGTTGAGCAATAACACGTGGAAGAAAAACACTAATAAAGAGGAATAAATGAAGAACTTGAGCACTTGTTTGTTTCTCTACGTCTTTCATCTGGTTTATGTGTGTATTGTATGCAGAAAGCTCCGAATATGTGATCTCGTATCTGCGATAAAGACTCATTCTCTTCTCCCTTCGCTGTTTACATTTACGGTAAATGCATGTTTTTTTCTGGATTCTGTTCCACAGTTGCACATCTTTAAACGTGTGTGTGTGTGTGTGTGTGTGTGTGTGTGTGTGTGCGTGCGTGTGTGTGCGTGTGTGCGTGGCGGCGTGCGTGTGCGGCGTGGTAAAGGCAGGCGCGCGTGTGCGTGTGTGTGTGTGTGTGTGTGTGGTCCTCGCTCTTGTTCGTCCTCTCGAGAGAGAGGCGGCCTACATCGGAACCGGTTCAATACCAGAATGCGTGATATAATTACATTTTCTGTAGTTATGGCCAAAAGCGTGTTCCGTGAGGTTGCGGTGACCTTTCGAGCGACCTTACGCTTATTATCTCTTATTGCATGAATTATCTTTAATTTTTTTTTTTTTTTATGACTAATTTCTAGTTCTTTAGGCAATGCATCATCTCTGTAGCTGTTTAGGTGTTACAGATGTAAACAAAAATAATGAAAAAGACTTCTTAAAAGTTTCCAAAATATGTATATTATTGAATATCAGGATTATTTTTAACTTCCCTATCTTAATGGTTTTAAAATATCGTAAATAATCAGTGTTGATACAAAGAGCGGTTGCATTATGTGTTATGGATAAAACACACTTCAGGAAACACATTTACATTTTGACTTCTCAACACTTCCCAGTAGCATTGTGTGAAATCATTTTATTCTCAAACAAACATGTTAATGTTTTCTTTTTAACTAGAATTTATGGAATAATACCAGAAGAGGCTAAACTAACCTGTTGGCCATTTTTAGGGCATAATAGATTTCTGCTGTTGTAGCGTTGAATACATCTTAATGCTGGGGTTCAAGGCATCAATGAATAAAGATGTAATATGCAAGGAAACGGGAGTCGGCATCTGATTTGTTCGTGTTAAAATAAATGATTACAACTGTTGAACGAGTACACATTTTATACACGCGTCGCACATGAGCCTTTATCCCAGAATGCATTTCGCACCAGCGACAGGGAGAAAATACACAACTGAAAGTTTACTTTTTGTAAATATTACTGTTAAGTCACGGAATGTAATTTTAGGATGTTTCAAGCCTAGCATGGACTTCACCCAGCCAATCAGCAGAGATCCTCCTACGTCACTGCACACGCCTCTGTGGAAATTGACCAATCAGCAGAGACCAGGTGCGAGGTAGATTTTCTCCTTTTTCCGACTCCTGGAAAAGACGATTTTGCAGCTCAACTCTCTACAATTTCGGTCCAAACAACTAAACTAACCATGGTAAGTTGATGAAACTCACACATGTTATGCTCGAATGGTTGTGCTAAGTGATTGCATGCGTGTTGTTATTTGGAGGACTTAGTCATATGAGTGAAATTAGGCACAATGTTTGATAATAAGGTTTCTGTAGAAACTAAAATGTATATGAATGGAGCATTTTTGGACATATGCCCTCTGCAGTAACAAGACATACTTAGTGCATTTTATTTAAAAAATAAGGCAATACAGCTTAGGACTTAAAGTGATTCAGAGAGAATTTCTAGAAATATTCAAGCTACAAATAGTGAATATGAATGATTTTTGTCAGATTATGACCGTATAACAGTTGTTTTATTGCATGTGTTTAATGTTCTAGGAAGTGTCTGCTGTTGCTTTTCATGGCAAGAGGAGGCAGCCTGCAGTGGAGGTGCTCCAGGACAGTAACAGATGGGCACCATGAAGTCCAAGAGGTGGTGCATGGATTGTTTGCCTACTCCTGGGGTCAAAGGCCGTGTCTGAAGGATTTCAGGATCAAGGTCTGTATGGCTGCCAGCAGCCAGATCTAGCTCCAGTATTGCAAATAAAGAATGAACTATTTCAATTTGGTAAGTACACTAGATGTTTTATTTTTCCAACAGACATACACTATGATAATGTTGTGTCAGGGGCATCTACTCGATGCTCGTCCTTTCCTTTTGCTCTTTGAGTCTCATTAAGGAGCTCTGGCATCACATTCCTGTTATAGGGGCTGTGGGTGCTTCGTGCTGCGTTTATTCTTTCTCTCTTCTATGAGGCGATGCACAGGCCCAACGTGGTGTGTTCAAGAGCCCTGAGGTTCAATGTGTTTCCTTTCCTCAGAGATGTTTCCCTCTGAAGGGGAGGAGTTATACTTTAACAACCTGCCCAAAAGAAGCCATGCAGCGACAGTCTGGCAGTCTTGTTCGTACTTTGAGATCGTTTACGAACACTTTGGAGTAGCCAAATATAGTTTGTGATGACAAGTCTGGAAAGTGTTTGAGTTATTATTGGGGGGGGGGGGGGGGATATGTATAATTGGAGTCGTCCAAAAGAAAGACAAACGATTATAGTCAGACTAGAGCATCATACTGGAGGAAATAAAAAATACAGTAGTAGTTTAGAGGGGAAAGTGATGATGTCGTTGGCTTCTGAGGACAAATAACAACTGCTGAGAGGATTATTGTAACTGTTGCATGAATAAAAATGTAAAACCTAATTTTCGTTGAAAGCAAATATATCCAGAGGGAGTCTCTGAGATATAATAATCGAGGGTTTTTGCACAGAGAGTATGAATATGAAATTACAGCCTAATATTATATCTGGCTGGAAGGCGCTGTGGTTTCTCCCAACTGGTGAAGAAGGAGGAGCTGGGAGGAGGAGCCAGGGGGAGGAGCTAGGAGGAGCCATCGCTTGTTATGGAGGAGTTAACATGGAGTTGGAGGTTTGCCACTCTTTGTTTTTTCTTGTGAGCATGGATGTGATGTGGTGCAGAATATAAATATAGAGTGTTTAAAAGCTGCCCGAGGTGATCTAATATTCTCCCTAACGTGCTTTCACCCAAGTATTAAGAAAAAAATAAAAAGACATGTAGGCGAAATATTTCACTCCACAGACACCGACTGTCGTGGCCATTTGTCGTCCGAAATCAAACAAAAACATAAATCAAATCACCACTGATGCATCGTGGGTTTTGGTGTTGACGCATGCAAAAGAAAGTACTGTCCATTTCCGCCTGTTAGTAATCTGAGAATTTATTTAAACCAACAAAAAAAAGAACAAACAAAATGTTGACATTTCCTCTCCGTGCTGTGGTAAAAAACCATTGGCCACCCAGGTGCATGCTGGTCCTGTGCCTATCCACCTCTACATATAACCACAGGTGCCCAGTGTTACCCAATCAGTGAACCTACAACTAAATATATTCAACTAAACTACAACTATCATAAGAAACAACTAACATATCAAAACATAACCTAAATAAGCAATAATCAATATTACTTTACAATAAAACCTAAATACAAAAGTCAAATTAAATAGCTCCAACACCGACCATTCAGAACTCTTTATCAGGCGATAACTCGAGTGTTTGCCGCTTCTGTATGTCTGTATTTCTGTATTGACACACGACCTCCAGCTTATCCTTGACTTTGTAACTTGATAAGCTTCATGTAAAGAAGGCCTTTGGTTCAACAACGTTCAAAACATTCACGCTTCACTGGGTGTCGAACATAAAATATAGAAAGTTCATGTTGTTCTCCTTTTCCTCTTAGTAATCATCTCGTTCTTTTTGATGACTTTCTATCCAATTAATAAATTAAAAGCCTTTTAGCGCTTTCTTATTCTACTTCCTAAAAATGTATCTAATTCAGTAGGAACAAAAATACTATACAAATATAGTAATAGAATGCGGATGCTATGACTATATTTTCACTCATTTGCAATCTGTTCGGCACATGACAGGCAGTTGGATTTGGACATGTGGTTTTAAAATCCTTCGTCAGGCAATCTTTGATGTATTTGATTGGCGTGATTCAGTAGTCCCAGATGAGTTTGGCCCTCAAAAAAGAAATATTGAAGAGTTGGATGGTCTGTGGGGGACAAATTAAACTTTATTAGGATTTATTGTCTTGGCATAATTAAATTCAGTTTATTTTATATAGCCCAATATCACAAATTACAAATTATCCTCAGAGGGCTTTACAATCTGTACACATACGACATCCCTGACCTTTGACCTCACATTGGATCAGGAAAAACTCCCCAAAAATAGAAGACGCAAAAACGTTCACGGGGGAAAAAAGTGAAGAACCCTTCAGGAGAGCGACAGAGGAGGATTCATCTCTGGACAGAAGCAATAGATGTCATATGTACAAAGTTACATAAACACATTCAATAACTAGAATGGGCATACCTTCGCATATCACACGATTGGGCATTGAATTATGAACATTTTGGCATTAGTTGCATGCCAATTGTATTGAAATTAACCGTGCTATGGTAAAAAGAAGATTTTGACCTTTTCATAACCTTGACCTTGACTCGATTGATCCCAAAATCTAATGAAATGGTCCCCGGATAATAACCAATCATCCCACAAAATTGCATGCGATTCAAGAAGTGTTTGACCTTTCCATGGCCTTGACCTTTGACCCTTGACCCGATCAATCCCAAAATCTAATCAAATGGTCCCCGGATAATAACCAATCATCCCACCAAATTGCATGCGATTCGGTTTAATACTTTTTGTGTTATGCGAATAACACGCATACAAATAAATAAATAAATAAATACACGGCGATCAAAACATAACCTTCCGCATTTTCAATGCGGAGGTAAATATGACCGAGTGGATGAATAGTTCGTAGTAGGCATGGTCCACGATCCAGAAAGGGAGGGGGGCATATCTGTATATTCATATGCCACATTGTTCTCTTCCTATCACACCTTATGATCATGCAACTTCTAAAGAAAAACGATTAGATTATAAATATTTGTGTCCCATCGGCCCATCAAGGGAACCCGGTTCCATCTCCTCTCTCCTGCCTCAGCGTCGTCTCTCTGAGTGGGTGGGAAGGCTCGGGGTAATTTGATGCTGGCGCCCGTCACGTCATCTCTGCAGCGGGGTTTCCGTCGTCCAGCCTCCACGTTCCCGTGAAATAGATTCCTCTCTCCTCAACAGTGAAGACCCATTCAGTCATTTATATTTATATATTTAATTCCCCCTGTAACAAAGACAAATGAGCCGAATTAAAGCCGTCGTGAAATGATTCGCTCGCGCTCATTGTATGACATTCGTCAGAGAGCAAAATTAGGTTTGATTCAAATATCATTGTGGTTCCTAAAGATGCGAGAACTAAATATGACTAAATAACGTAATTGCTTTCAAGCCGTCATTGTCATTTAAAAAAGAAAGAAAAAAGAACTTGTGTTTCTGAATATAACCGATCTGACTCGTGTGAAACTCATTTCCCTGCTCTAATTAGTGCTAATCTCCTCATCTAATGTAAAGTATGATGCACGTTGTACAAGTACACTGATGAATGCACTGAGATCCAGAAGTCACATAAGGACCAGATAATCTCTCTGACCTCAGCTGACCTTCAAGCATTGTACATGTAGTTACGGTACCAAGGCAATCATTGCAAAGATTGTGTGACGTGCTCCTTCCCGCTCAGTCACAGTTCCTAAATGTACTGTGTCCATCATCCACACACAGGGACCCAACAATGAGTTTCAGCCCAGTTTACTTCCTCTTCTCGCTGACATTGTACCAGAGTTCAGACTCGGTGTGACTCACAGGAGGCAGAGCACATTCAGACGGAACCTTATCAGCACACTTTGGAAAACAAACATGGAGCTGGTCACCAAACGACAGATATGAGCTGACGAATATTTCCGCAGCATTTATCCACTAAAGAGACAGCGACAGGGGCAATAACTGCAATATTGTAATACTGGGGCGGCTGTAGCTCAGTGGGGTAAGAGGGTCGTCCTACAACTTCTGTCGGTTCGATCCCCGCTCTCCCCATTAGTTACAAGTCGAAGTGTCCTTGAGCAAGGCACTGAACCCCCAGTTGCTTCCCGGGCGCATCACTGCAGCCCACTGCTCCTTAATAACTAAGGATGGGTTAAACTAATTTCCCCTTGGGGATTAATAAAGTATATATCTTATCTTATCTAATCTTACTGTGCTACTGACGAGCCAAGTTGTGTTTATATATTTAAAATATATATATATATATTTTAAATATATAAACTATATATTTATAAACACTATATATATATATACATGTGTGTATATATATATACACATATATAAACATATGTATATATATGCATATATATATGTGTGTATATATGTATATATACTGTATATATATATGTATATATATAATCATATATGTATATATATGTATGTATATATATATACAGATATGTATGTATATATATATATATATATATATATAGACACACAATTTAAAATAAAATTATTATATTTTCAAGGAAAGCAACAAAAGCAGGGTTGTCATATTTTGTTTGACTGTACAAATGCTTCTCTCGTCTGGACTCCCTAAGTCCAAACTCCAAAAGTACACAAGTCTGTACTTGGCGTACTTGGTATTGATAGACGGCCCTCTCCATCACCGAGCAGTACGACGAGGCCGTGAGCACTGAGCGGGGGAGGGTTTGAGAGTTGCGAGATCAGCCGTCTTTTATTCCATGACACTAAAGCACGAGTCAGCATTCCAAGCCTCTCCGCCTCCCTGTTCATTAAAGGAGATACCTGCCACCTCGGATCAGACCCCGCGAGCCGGGCTTTAACTCCTGCGTGTGCGCCTGACAGTAACAGTGACCCCCGGAGCGGCGAGTCACTCAGGTTATAAGCTCACTCGGCGGTGCTTTTTTAAAGCTGATACGTTCTCACCCTCAATTTATTCCAACTCATCCCGAGGAGGGATCGGATTTGATTTGACTGCAGCTTGACTGGCATTTTTGGAAAATAATTTTTACCCACGAGACAAAAAAAGAATATGACAGAATCTGCCGGTTTGTCTGAAATCTTCTCAAACGTTTGCTTTTCTTTTTGTTATTGTTCACTCCTGCACGTCTTCGAAATGTCCATTTTGTCTTATCCTCAGCTGCAGTCTCACACAATAAGCTGCAATACAATTGAGTTGTTTAAAAGGAATACTTCACACACACAATTGGAGAATAATCGGAGTCTCATCTATCCGGTCGTATGAGCGGTACTTCCCAAACACGCTGAAACCTTCCAATTTGAAACCCTTTGGTCTCACCTGGTCTCACCTGGTCTCACCTGATCTCACCTGGTCTCACCTGGTCTCACCTGATCTCACCTGATCTCACCTGGTCTCACCTGGTCTCACCTGGTCTTACCTGGTCTCACCTGATCTCACCTGGTCTCACCTGATCTCACCTGGTCTCACCTGGTCTCACCTGGTCTCACCTGGTCTCACCTGGTCTCACCTGATCTCACCTGGTCTCACCTGGTCTCACCTGATCTCACCTGGTCTCACCTGGTCTCACCTGGTCTCACCTGATCTCACCTGGTCTCACCTGGTCTCACCTGGTCTCACCTGGTCTCACCTGGTCTCACCTGGTCTCACCTGGTCTCACCTGGTCTCACCTGGTCTCACCTGGTCTCACCTGGTCTCACCTGGTCTCACCTGGTCTCACCTGGTCTCACCTGGTCTCACCTGGTCTCACCTGGTCTCACCTGGTCTCACCTGGTCTCACCTGGTCTCACCTGGTCTCACCTGGTCTCTCCTGGTCTCACCTGGTCTCACCTGGTCTCACCTGGTCTCACTGGGTCTCACCTGGTCTCACCTGGTCTCTCCTGGTCTCACCTGGTCTCACCTGGTCTCACCTGGTCTCACCTGGTCTCACCTGGTCTCACCTGGTCTCACCTGGTCTCACCTGGTCTCACCTGGTCTCACCTGGTCTCACCTGGTCTCACCTGGTCTCACCTGGTCTCACCTGGTCTCACCTGGTCTCACCTGGTCTCACCTGGTCTCACCTGGTCTCACCTGGTCTCACCTGGTCTCACCTGGTCTCACCTGGTCTCACCTGGTCTCACCTGGTCTCACCTGGTCTCACCTGGTCTCACCTGGTCTCACCTGGTCTCACCTGGTCTCACCTGGTCTCACCTGGTCTCACCTGGTCTCACCTGGTCTCACCTGGTCTCACCTGGTCTCACCTGGTCTCACCTGGTCTCACCTGGTCTCACCTGGTCTCACCTGGTCTCACCTGGTCTCACCTGGTCTCACCTGGTCTCACCTGGTCTCACCTGGTCTCACCTGGTCTCACCTGGTCTCACCTGGTCTCACCTGGTCTCACCTGGTCTCACCTGGTCTCACCTGGTCTCACCTGGTCTCACCTGGTCTCACCTGGTCTCACCTGGTCTCACCTGGTCTCACCTGGTCTCACCTGGTCTCACCTGGTCTCACCTGATCTCACCTGGTCTCAACTGGTCTCACCTGGTCTCACCTGGTCTCACCTGGTCTCACCTGGTCTCACCTGGTCTCACCTGGTCTCACCTGGTCTCACCTGGTCTCACCTGGTCTCACCTGGTCTCACCTGGTCTCACCTGGTCTCACCTGGTCTCACCTGGTCTCACCTGGTCTCACCTGGTCTCACCTGGTCTCACCTGGTCTCACCTGATCTCAACTGGTCTCACCTGGTCTCACCTGGTCTTACCTGGTCTTACCTGGTCTCACGCGGTGACGGTGTTCATCCAAAAACTTAGAGAAAAAAAAACATTTGCGTCAATTGCAACAATTTGCATCTGTGCATTGACTTTGCATGGGATCCACTCGAGCGAAAAAGTGTGAAGGCAGCATTAACTTCCTCTCTTAGCGCTCTCTCTTAGCATCCTCTGTGCTTTGACTGCGGCCTGTCTCTGACCTCGAGAGGCAATGGTCGGGCCTATCATCGCGTCTTTTCTTCATTCTCATTCTGCTTCTGTTTATCCTCCTGCTCCCATTATCTTTGCCCCTTATCTTGTCTTTTTGGTTTTTTTCTCTTCACCTCTTCTGTCTAAAACCTCTTCACTGCGACGGTCATCGTGTTTTACGGTGCGATACTGTAAATATGTTTTGGAGCATGATACTGCAACTGCGGTTCATGGTGCAATAATATAAGTTACTATAGACACACACTGTTTCAATTATAGCAGCACATTTAAACAGAGGCTTACTGTATGTACAAATCAAATGTAATTAAGTCTTTAAAATGTCACGAAACTCATTTAAGGCAGTGACTTGAATAAATTACATTATATACTTTTATACAACACCCACACACACCCACACACACACACACACTCACCAACATGAGTGCATATGAATCATTTAAGTGCCAGTCATAAACTAGCAAAGAAAAATCAACAAAGAAAACATTGATTTTCATCCAATGACGGTGGGATCCATCTTGTGATATCGAGGCTGCAGAGACTCAGAGGGACAATGTGAGACATTATTAGCGCTAGTGGAAATATTACCACAAGCAACATTATTTAGCAGTTAACACTTTTATTGGTTGATAGTGTTACGGTATTGTTTGTTGAATATTCTCTTTAGGACTGACGTTTAATCGAACATGTGTGGTGAGTAATCCCTCTGTTACTGAATACTATTCCCCCCCACCAATGGTCAAATTTCATTCAAACATATTTACTATATTGTACTTCTACTTTTGTAAGCATTGCTTGTTTGAACTCATATCTTATATATACTAATGGATGTATACAGGACTGTCTCAGAAAATTAGAATATTGTGATAAAGTTCTTTATTTTCTGTAATGCAATTAAAAAAACAAAAATGTCATGCATTCTGGATTCATTACAAATCAACTGAAATATTGCAAGCCTTTTATTCTTTTAATATTGCTGATTATGGCTTACAGCTTAAGAAAACTCTAAAATCCTATCTCATAAAATTTTAATATTTCCTCAGACCAAGTAAAAAAAAAGATTTATAACAGCTGAGTGTTTGTCAAGGCTCAGGAAACCCTTGCAGGTGTTTCGAGTTAATTAGACAATTCAAGTGATTTGTTTAATACCCTACTAGTATACTTTTTCATGATATTCTAATATTTAGAGATAGGATATTTGAGTTTTCTTAAGCTGTAAGCCATAATCAGCAATATTAAAAGAATAAAAGGCTTGCAATATTTCAGTTGATTTGTAATGAATCCAGAATGCATGACATTTTTGTTTTTTTAATTGCATGACAGAAAATAAAGAACTTCATCACAATATTCTAATTTTCTGAGACAGTCCTGTATATATGAAGAAAGAGAGAGAGAGAGATCCTTATCTCTTCTGCCAATCGTACATTACATTAGGAATCTGTGGGTTTTTATTCGACAAAGTATGGGTATGATTTCAAAAACTTTAATTGTTGCATGCAAATATTCCACCAACATCGTGCTCATTGTGAAAATAACAGATGCTCACCACCTCCATATTGCATATTTTTAGAAGTGCTGCTTAAAATTGGAAAACTGGCATTTAATAAAAGCTGCAAACTCAAATTTAATCGGAAAAGATTTGTGATCAAAAGACACTTATCTTGAAGAGGAGAAAAAACTGTGTTAGTAATACACTTATAAAAAGATAAATCAGTGACACGTTTGACCCTCCCATATGCAGAAGGCGACAAGAGTGCATTTAACAGCAGGAGGGGCTTAATGAAAGGATAATGGTTTAAACGCTGTCGGTGCTCTTCTCGCTTCACATCACTCTGGATACCTTCACATCTTTCAATGTCTGAAAATAGATCTCTATCTCTCTCTCCTCCTCCTCATCATCTTCTTTACCTGAATGCAAACAAAAGAATGTGGCGAATGTGGGTGTTTCTGCCGTGTGAGTGTTGTTGTTTACGTCCGTCTTTGTGCGTCTGGATGTGTCAGAGCGAGCATGCATCCCCGTGTTCAAGGACGGCATTCTGAGGAATGAGTTGCAGAATAATAAAGAGCAGCCATCACACAGGGACAGATTTGAGTGCCAGCCTGTGAGTGAGAACTATAGCCTCCTCGACTGAGTGACACTCTCCATCCAGTCCCCTCCGCCAGAAAACTCACAATTCTAAACACTATGTCATGCACAATTGACGCACAAGAAGTATATTTGCATGCTCATGAAAGCTAATTCATGCTCACTATGAATGCTGATGAGGTTGCGACCCTAATGATGCAGCTTTTCAGTCTTTGAGCAATGATGCAACAGGCTCTGGGTGTGTTTTCAACACACCAGTAATGTGTTAAAGTCTCTCTCTGCCTCCACGAATCTGCACTATTGTTTAAAATTCACATCAATGAGATTATTCGGTGACTATTTCTGTAACTACAGTCTTGAATTTATTCCACTTTTTTTTTTTCTCCATTTATGAAGAGCAGTGTTTTAAAAACAGTGGCCACGAAACAGGGGACGAGTGGGCGGGACAAGAGGCTGAGAATAGACACGACAGAAGGACCCTGTGTGAACAATCTGTATTTCCCTTAGTGGAGGAGAGGAGAAGAGAAGAGAGGACACAAATACAGAGAAAAATACATTTATTAAGTTATCAAGCTCCTCTTTTATTGAACCAGCTTCCACTTTTAATCCGGGAGGCAGACACAGTCACCTCATTTAAGACTTTCCTCTTTGATAGTGCTCATAGTTTCGGCTGAATGGCTTTCCCTGGTCCAGCCACTAGATATGCTGCTATTAGAGGCTGCTGGGGGACGTTTTAGGATACACTGAGCACCTGTCTGCTCTTCTCTCTTTACTTTTATTTGACATCTATATCCCTGCATACACGAGCCGGACACAGGGAAAGCCTTCCAGCCACAGCCTCGCCGAGGGGAGTGACAGCTCGTGATTGGGAATCCCTGCCTGAAGCGACTGCTCGTCTCATGTTCCCCGAGAAACCGCCATGCTGTTCACTTCCTACAGCGCGTGTGAAGGTGCACACACACACACACACACACACACACACACACACACACACACACACAAACAAGCAGACACATGTGAGTGTGTGCATATACACAGTGTTCCCCATCTCCCGCAGATCAAAGCCACATAAACGGTGAACAGACTGACGCTTCTCATCTCGGAAGCATCCACACGGGTCAGAGTGACATTTAAGAGGAAGGCCGTGGTTATCACATGGATGCATCAGACAATCTTCATCCCATCTCCGAGAGACGCCGAGACCTGATGAATAACTGACATCTGTCCCTCTGAGGCTCGGAGGAAGAGGAGAATCCGATTTGCATCGCAGCCGCAGCTTCAATCACTTGTTCTTCAAATAAGACTTAATTATGTCGGATCATGCCGTGTAACTGTGCGGGGGGGTGGGGGGTCAAAGGTGATGTTGGGAAAGCACCGGGGGGATGGATATCATGAACTAAGGAGATATTGACCCGTTCATGTGAAGTAAAGGGGAAGCTGAGGACACATGATACCTGCATGTATTCATCCAGTTGCTCTCCCGTGTTTCTTCTGCAGGGAACATGACGCCGGGTGAGATCGTCGGAGTGAATGACTCACTCCCAGCTTTTCCGTTTATTTGCCCGCGTGGCCTTTTCGCCCAAACAGATGAGTTTGATGAAACGATCTCATGAAAACACATAAATAAAAACAGCAACATGTGTTAGCTGTGCAGTTCATTTCACTCTTACCAAATCTGTATTAACCCACGGGTTGGAATTAAATGCACTGTAGTTACTCCTATTTTAGTAACATTTGTTGAATTATTACAATTCTCTTTTTCTTTTAGGAAATCATTCATCATTCTTAGACAATAGTATAGAGTTACAGCAGCCCTGTGACGGACTCTTTTCCTTTTCCTTCAATACACCGTCAAGTAACGTACTTTTTGCAGTCAAGTTACGAGATTTACATCTACTTCCGGTCTCGCCGGAAAAGCTTCAAAATAAAAGGACCGTAAACATACAAAGGCACTTAAAAAATAAAGGCTTGCGGGAAATAGTCACCACATTAACAGAACCTCAAGTAATTTACAAGCCCCTCTTAGTTACAGGGGGGCTTTAAACTCAATAGTAATGTCTGCATGCTAACACGCTCACATTTACAATGCGATATGTGTTAACATGTGTTATTAGCATGTCAGGGAACCAGTAAAGGTCATGAGGTCATGAGGATTGGTCCTCTGAGAACCACAACATATATCGGTGATCCATCCTGCACCGTGGTTGTTGAGACCTGGTGCCTGCAGGACTACAATCCAACCAATATATATCTGTGAGCTGTTTTTCCATGAGACTGGATAGATAGATAGATAGATAGATACTTTATTAATCCCCAAGGGGAAATTTGTCGTAGCAGTAGCAGCACCAATAAACCAAACAATAAAATATAAAATATAAAAAACAGGGATGAAAGATATAGAAGCATACAAAGCAAAATATAAAATAAAATATATATGTATATATACAACATATATGCATACACAATACACAATACTAATGACAAATCTCGCTGAGAGATACAGATGGGATGGAAACACCTTGTCCTTCAAGGTCTGTCAACAATCTGTTCGCTGCTCTCGCCTCTGTGTTATTTCATTTTTTGAAAGAGTTCCATTTACTTTTTAATCTGCTTCATTGGTATAGTGTAGCCGTGGCCACTTGGAAATGACAGACACACATCAATCTCAATACAGTCTCTCTCTCTCGCTCTCTCGCCCACTCTCTCTCTTTAAAGCTCCTGCCGGTTGAAGCGATTGAGTGGCACCATCTACCCGTTCACCACTGTGAGGGTCTGTGTGTGTGTGTGTGTGTGTCTACTTTACAGGCTTCATCGTGATATGCTATGAGTCACCCTGTAATAGGTATAAAAAGAGGAGATAGCCTGCAGACTTGAGTTGACTCAAGTGAGTCGGCAGTGCTCCTCGTTATTAAAGGAAGAAGTTAAACATCGTTAGAAAGACTCCCGCTTCTGCTTCTACAAATACACACTTTATTTGATCGACCATATGGAATTGAATATTCAGGGTTAGGGGGTAGTTAAGGCCGCGGTAGTTCTCCGACACGCTCGGAAAGGTTGCGGTGATTGGAGGAGTATTCAGTTGGGTGCAATCTGCAACCTCACCACCAGATGCCACTAAATCCTTTAAACGACAAAAAAACCCACTGTGAAAATAAGTGATCTGTTGGGACTTCTTACGAAGCTTTCTCAGTTCAGCACACACAGAAATACACTTTTTAGTGGGCAAACCCATGCGGATGCAAAATTAATGCACGGTCGTATCACACACACACACATACACACACACACACAACGTCATTCAGTCGACATCTGCGATCGCAGACCACCAGACTGTAATTGCTGTGTTCTATTCTGCATCCTGCTGCTCACGAAGGGTTCAGGCTTTAAGTGACACTCAAACAGATTAAAGGGGCGGCCACAATATCATGAACATCTGCGTCACCGTGGTCTTGTTATTTCTTTTGAAAGTGTGTCAAAAAGCTGCCGCAGTCGTCCTTTCTCCTTTCTCCTTAGTGTTTTTTGCCACTAATGTTCTACTAGACGGAAATATCTCGACAAATATTTGATAGATTGCCATGAAAATGTACGACCGGCAGTCAATATTCCCCCGGCGATGAATCTCAAGTCCATTGGTGGTTCTCTAAATGTTCTAAGCGCCACCATCGGCTCAAAGTTTGTATTTATAACAATTATAATAAAACAAATTGTAAAACGCTTTACTCCACTGTGCGTCGAGTACCTTGGCAGACCTGAGGGACTCCGTGTAACGGCGACTCTTTTTGCAAGAATAAAGATCTGGTTCTTCGATATTCGTCATTTCAGTTTTAAAAGACTCAACACTGGTGCGGACTAATTTTGCCGTCACAGTAGTCGGTGATGGGGAGAATCTTGATCTGGATTCTTTGCTGTATGGGGAGCCAGAGGAGCTTTTGAAGGGCTGGGGTCATGTGATCTCTGTAGCTGAGTTCTTGGATGCGTTGTCGTGTGTTGATGGTTTTCGGTGGATGTGCCGTCCAGGACGCTGGTGCAGCGGTCCAGTCGGAAGGTGATGAAGATGAGGAGGAGGGAGGGAAGTAGGAGGGCGGTGCTTCTAAGATGATTTGTGATGTGCTTGACGTGGCGTTCGAAGGAGAGGGTTGGATCAAAGATGACACCAAGGTTACAGATGTGTCGTCAAATATCTCAATGGTTTTTCAGTGCAAATGAAAAACAGGCCGTTTTATTTATTATTTGAATGAAACAATCTGAGAGGTAAATCAGTCTTTAGTGGAACATCTAAAATGTCATCTGAAATGCCCCAAAAGCCAAAAAGGTTCGGAACCACTGGTTTAATATTTAATATTGCATTGTTTATCTTTTTATTTATTTATTATTACCTTCGCATTGAAAATGCGGAAGGTAATGTTTTGATCGCCGTGTATTTATTTATTTAATTGTATGCGTGTTATTCGCATAATACAAAAAGTATTAAACCAAATCGCATGAAATTTGGTGGGATGATTGGTTATTATCCGGGGACCATTTGATTAGATTTTGGGATCAATCGGGTCAAAGGTCAAGGTCATGAAAAGGTCAAAATCTTCTTTTTACCATAGCACGGTCAATTTCTATCCAATTGGCATGCAACTAATGCCAACATGTTCATAATTCAATGCCCAATCTTGTGATATGCGAAGGTATGCGCTCTACCGAGTGCCCGTTCTAGTTTTAATATATATTTTAATTGGATTTTTTTTAAAAATCTTTATAGAAACAAGATACTAACTAAAAACTATAGCTGTCTGATAAATGGAAACAATACATCAAAATTGTACTTAAGTATAGCTGAAATCTACCTCTTGCAGAATGTACTTCTATATTAAAGAGAAAACAGAAGTGGAAAAATGTGCACAAATGTCCGCAGAAAGAAAAGGTTGAGTTCAAAGAGGTTGTCACAATATAAGATGGCGAGGGATATAATCAGAAGTTGAGGAAGTGACTGCATGATTCCTCATACAGAGACGCTTATTATTAACTGAGATTAAACAGGCACTGTGCCTCATCTGTAGAATATGATGTTATCCATAAACACAACAGGACTTTTTTCATAAAACGACTGTCTGCTCTGTGATGTTTTTGTGTGTTCCGGCCGTCAAACGCCCCCCCCCCCCCCCCCCCCCGAGGCAGCCGGAGCATCCGTATACCGTGTGTTCGTATTCTTCACAAGAGGTCAGAAATACACGGCGCCGAATGTTTTCTCTCCTCCACAGATGGTTTGAAAAGGAATTCTGTGCACACTCTTCATCCTTAATGACTTTAAAGTGCTCTAACAGGCAGAGGCCCGGCTGTGATGGCTCTCAGCTGTGATTCGAGGGCATCGGTAATCATGTGTTATCGAGCCCTTGTAGAGCGTCTATTATATGTTTATTGTTGAACCAGCTGCAAAGATATATACTGGAGGTTTTTGTGAGCAAATCTATTTTGACTCCATGTGTGACTGCAGCACATACTGGCTCCTCCTTTGCAGATTTCCTTGTAATCATGATTTCAGTCTGAGATCTCTCTGATTATCTTTGTGATTTATTTATATATATATATATATATATATATATATATATATTTTATTTTTTTAAGCAAGCAGGAGAAGGAGAAGAGGAAGGAGAGGTGGTTGTATCTGTAAGAGTGTGTGTGTGTGTCCTGGTCTGTGTGAACATTGCAATCACACACACACACGTACACACACACTTTCACACGCACGCACACACACACACACACACACACACACTAACAGTGGATCTTTAGCTTTGAGCCTTGAATTTAAATAATTATGAGACTCATCATATGTTAGAGGACGGCAGCATGAAATGGAAACTCTACTTAACAGTATAGTAGTGTTAATAATAGTGTTTTATTCAGTCGTCACATACAATACAATGAGTAAAGCCTATATACAATCTAGTAAACAATATTGTTGTTGTTGTTAGCGTTTTAACATATATATTGAGGTTGCACAAAATTATGCTGTTTTTTTTCTTCTCCCTTGTTTAATATGTGCAATTCACCATCCCTCCAAATGAATGAGTCCCTTTGAGGTTTCACTGCCACACAAAGGTCTAAATATAATCTGTGGTGAGGGGCACACATGCTACATTTCTTCCATTTCAGAGGTCACAGCGGTCGGTCACCACCGGCGTAATCCACAATCACGTCCTCGGCTTCAGCTCTCGCATTGGGGACGACTCGGAGCTAATAACCGCTCCGCCCTGTGCGTTATGTGGCTTCTGCAGCGCCATTTGGCATCCCCATATATACGCCGCTGCCCATTGAGCCTCCTTAGGGGACGACAAGCTGCTGACACCAACATCCCCCCCTCTCTCTCCCGCCCCCGGAAAAAAACACCGCGACCCACAGCGTGTGCCAATAGTTGGCATTGTTCGACTGAACGTCACCCCAGGGTGTTGCGGATTTGGGTTGCGGCGGTCCGCTGGCAGGGGGCCCGGAGCCGCCGATGGACTCGCCTCCACTGTGGTCCGGCCCCTGCCCGCTCCCTCGCTCTTCCTTTATTGCTCGGGTCAGCAAGACGCCGATGAATCGGTCCATTTATAGGCAGCCGAGACGGGAAGTGAAGAGATGGAGAGGAGGCGCCGCATTCACGTTGCCAGGTTGTCCATCTGCCGCAGGTTAGAGGGGGATTGGTTGGATGCAATTCTTTACTGATGGTGCAACAGAAGCCTTGTGTGCACAGAACACCATTCAGCAACACAAGAGCATCTTCTTTTTGCACAAGGAGCGTTTTTTGGAGCTATTGCATCATGTTTAGAGGCATCAACCAATCGAGTTGTGCAGAAAGGACACAGGTGATATTCTACAACAACAAGATGCACTCCTTGTGTTCTTCTCTTTCACAATAAAAGCCCCATTTACTGTTTGACAGAGGGAACTCAAATCTTCGTTCGTCGGGCCCCCCGATGTGTAAAAGGCCTCGAGGGATTTATGACAAGACTAAATATGAAGCTGCACTACCGTTCAAAAGTTTGGGGTCACTTAGAAATGTCTTTATTTTTCAAAGAAAAGCACTGTTTTTTCAATAAAGATAACATTAATCAAAAATACACACTATGCATTGTTAATGTGGTAAATGACTATTCTAGGTGGAAATGTCTGGTTTCTAATGAAATATCTCCATAGGTGTATAGAGGCCCATTTCCATCAACTATCACTCCAGTGTTCTAATGGTACATTGTGTTTGCTAATCGCCTTAGAAGACTAATGTCTGATTAGAAAACCCTTGTGCAATTATGTTAGCACAGCTGAAAACAGTTATGCTGGTGATATAAGCTATACAACTGGCCTTCCTTTGAGCTTGAAGTTTGAAGAACAAAATTAATACTTCAAATATTAATCATTATTTCTAACCTTGTCAATGTCTTGACTATATTTTCTATTCAATTTTCAATTCATTTGATAAATAAAAGTGAGTTTTCATGGAAGACACAAAATTGTCTGGATGACCCCAAACTTTTGAATGGTAGTGTATATTCAAGGGAGAGATGGATGTAGTCCATTTTTACTTATAAATAATAAAGCCTGTGTTTGTCTAAATACACGTTAAAGGAAGAAAAAGTAAAGTAAATGGAAAGAAAAGTACTACGAGTATGTCTTCCTTGAACGTCGGTTTAACTAGATGTTAAGTCAGAGTTCACACACTCTGCACGAGAACATTATAAGAGGGTAAAGAATAAGCTCCAGACTGCACGAGAGTAGCAAGAAAACATTCAGCATTTTTAACAAAATATGTCAAATTGTTGCTTTACAATTCGCAAATCTGTGAATACTGTGTGAAATGTGATTTACGCTTTTGGTTTTGAATTACAGTCTGCACGCTTCTGTGGGGATGAATTGACCTTGAAAAGGCACATTTAGAGGTCACCGGTCAGTCTGGTGTTGGAAACCGAGCCAATATCCGAGCAGGAGGCTGGCCACACGCCACCGGACACGCGCATGTTACACGAGGCAGCTGGTCATCACTGACTTAATCAAGCCGATGAAGACTTGGACGGACATGATAGTAATAATTATTAACACAGAAAACGGTCACACTCGTAAACTCTTCTCTCGCCAATCGCACGTCGCTGTTGAACCTTTCCACAAGTCACTCGTGCTTCTTTTGAAATGTATTCATACACAATAGGAAGTGATTTTCCATTCAAACAAAATCCCTTAAAGCTGTAGTAATTAATTGATTTATAATGTGAACGTGATTGCTCTAGAAAACATCGTTCCCACTGCAGTGGTTCACGCTACCTGCTCTGCACCGAATAGCAGAAAACAATAGGAGTTAACGAGCCAGATATTATACCAGCCGTGGGTGGAGACCAAAACCAAAGCTACAAAAAAAGAGTGAACAATAGAAAATAAGGTGGGACGATGAATGAACAAAAGTCAAATTCAAGCACATTTTGTGAATATTGACCACATATCCAGACGGTTAACAAAGGATTTAACACCAAGGATGTTTGACATCAAATCAGAAACATAAATGAGCCGGTCTACACTGCAGATATTATGTTTTTTGTATTATTAGAAATACTCCAGGTTGAACATATTTACATAAGCACAACTGTGTTGATAGACGGCATTGTGTTGCCATTCCACATAAAAGCCTCGACATTTAAAAGCTACAAAAAAAAGAGTGACTATTGAATGTGCCATTACTCCAGACACACAACTTCAGAGAATCCAGAGAAACGAGCTGCGCCGACATTGCGTAACCTCGTTAAATCAAGAGGACGTTGGGAACTCGAAACACATGGCATCCATTTGTAAAACATGCACGTTATTAATGTTTGTGAAAGAAATAATCACCTAATTAATGGCAGGAAGCTGTTTGGATGAGATTGAATGAGGTTGACGGGGAGAGCAGCTATTTAAACGCGTCGCTAAGACGTCGAGAGAACGGACTGAAGTCTCTCCAATCGCACAAACATGGCCGGGTCTCTCTGAATGCAGCTGCGTGAGTCATGTTGAGATAATTCCTCTTCTAAACAGTGGGCCGACATAGACGGAGTGTGTGCGTATGTGTGTGTGTGTGTGTGTGTGTGTGTGTGAATACATACAGTATGTGGGAGTCATCCGCTTACTTTATTCTTCTGTTGGATGGAAAGGGTGAAATGTACAACCAGCCTACAACAACAACTGTACTAAAGGACAGAGATGAGGTAGCGCCGTATCTTTTCCTTTCTGAAACATTTGAACCGTTCTCAGGAACAATGAGATTCATCGTTGAAATACAACTCACCTGTGCTTGAAGTAGATTATTGTGGCATAATGTTAGTTGCCACTTTGGATATTTCTGACCTCACTGAATCAATCCACTGATTACGTAACTCTTCTCTTCTATTCAACAACAATTCAATGACGATTGAATAACGTTTTTTCTGTTTCACTTTGGGGGCAGAAACAACAACACAGGTAGTATTTACTGTGAGTGGATATGGAAAACCAGAGAGACGGATGTGTGTGTGTCCACCTGCTGAATGTAAGTCCATTATTCTCTTTTCTTTCTATTTTGGTCTCTAATAACTCCTGATGGAAATAACTGTGTGTTTGGCTGGTAGAGGTCATCAGACAGACAGACAGGCAGACACACAGAAAGACAGAAAGACACACAGACACACACACATACAAACAGACACACAGTCAGACAGACAAACATAAAGACACACAGTCAGACAGAAACACCGACAGACAAACACACAGTCAGACAGACACACAGACAGACAGACAGATACACAGAGACACAGATAGACAGACACACCGACAGACACACAGACAGACAGACACACACACACACACACACACAGAGACACCGACAGACACACGTACACACCGACAGACACACAGAGACACAGATAGACAAACACACAGTCAGACAGACACACAGGCAGACAGACAGACACACAAACAGACACACATACACACAGACAGACAGACACCACACCGACAGACACACATCCACACAGACACACATCCACACAGACAGACAGACAGATACACAGAGACACAGATAGACAGACACACAAACAGACACACACCCACACTGACAGACACACAGACATGACACACATCCACACTGACCTTCTGTGGGCCGGTTGGTGTTTCCCGTCTCTCTGTGGGTGCACTCTGACCCCCCCACCCAGCATTATATGTTTACAGCTAATCGCCTCATTCACAGCACCCACAGCTGGTGGTTTTAGCAGAGTAAACATTGCCTCAAGGTCTCCTCTATACCGGCTGGTGGATATCTCGTTGAGATATACATTTTACTTTCTCCTTTTCCTTCTTTTTTGGATCTGTAGCTAATCAACAGTCTGAGTTACAGCCTTTTTTTTAGTAAAAACGTCCCATTATATAAATCAATGGGATTTTTTAAATGCATTTCATGATTATTATAAGGTGAGCCCATGATTCAACAAAAGTCAAATTCAAGCACACTTTGTGAATATTGACCACCATATCCAGACGGTCAACAGAGAATTGAACTGTTTTACATCGAATCAGAAACATAAGAGAGCCGGTCTGCACTGCATTTACTATTTTTGTTTATTGCTAACATTCAAAATAGATTATTCTTATCATATTGTATGTATACACTCTTAAATAAACAACTGTGTCGATAGACAGTAGTGTGTTGTTTTTCCACACACAAGCCTCCACATGTATGAAAGCACTGCTAATGTAACAACAAGCAAGTCAAATACCACTTTAGATCCACACCCCTAAATATTTTTCTCTTTATTAACGTACATCACAGCACTGTGTTCTACTGCAGGCTGGAGACACTCTCACTCTCTCCGCCTCTCTAACTTAATTTAAAACTCACTCTCACTTAAACTCCCCCCCCCCCTCAGTGAAGTCATAAGCAGCCACTCAGTGCCGGGCTGCAGCTGAAGGAGCGCTGTGCGATCCGGCGCATTCCGCTCAGGTTGACCGCTGCAGCAGCTCCTCCAGCGCGCGCCCGCCCGCGTGGAGATCCCCGCGCGCCCCTCTAGCAGCTCCGACCACACCGCCTCGCGCCTGGCCTGAAGCCGGACCAGAGTCCGCGAGACCACTTTCCTCGCGCCACTGCAGTGGAGACCGTCAGAAGGTTTTTCTTCTTCTTCTTCTTCTTCCCATCCTTTTCTTCTTTTTCGAGTTGTCCGATTTTTCTCCAGCCCTCCTCCTCTCGCAGTCTCGCATTTTGTTGTACTTTTTTTTTTACATTTTAGTTTTTTTACAAGAAAAGAGGCGCTGCTGTTTCCCCGAGTGTCTCTCTACCTGCTCGCCCAGCACCCATGAATTCAGATACAAATGTGTACCTCGGCAGAGACAAAGGCATCATGCGGAAGAGAGCCCTGCTCCTTCGGAAAGGTTGCAGCTTCGAGATTACCAGGTAGGTCCTCTTCGGTTTATGGGGCACGATTATTGTTTTTATTTTTTATTTTGTGTGTGTCTGGGGCAAGAGGGGGGGGGGTCAAATCGGCTCGGCATGAACTGCAATGCCCTGCAAAGAAGTGACACTTTACATAAGGCCACACACACACAGACACACACACACACACAGTGCTCGTCTTCCACCTTGTGGACCGTGAGGGTTCGGCCATCTGCAGTGTTTCCAAAGAGTGTATATCATAAATGGCCAGAAAAAAAGCACATCCTCACGCCGTGCTGTTAGTCTCATCGTGTCTCACCTCTACGCCGCGCGCGCTCTCCCTTTGGAGGGGTGGAGGGGGACTGGGGAAACTGGGGGGAGCGTTACGCACGGGTACACCTCGTCTGCACCACCTGACTCTGCACTGTTGACGAAGCTTCTTAGTGGACGGGACGTCTGGTGCCACAACCTGGGTTTGCCTGTGTGTGTGTGTGTGTGGGGGGGGGGGGGGTAACGGGTCCACAGCCGCAGAGCGCTGGCATTATGCAGCTTCTAGTTCCACCTTTTACTGGAGATGATTTTTTATTTTGTGTTGTGTGTGTGTGGGGGGGGGGTGTCTCAAATCCCTCGCTGTAGTTGTATGACTCACGACTGGACACCTGTGAGTGCACACAGCATCCTCGAGGCCACAACAAAGCATGACGGCGGGGGTCTCCGTGACAGACGGACCGCATACTGTGCTGGGGATGTGTTTTCTCAGCCTGGTAAAGAGGTGTTTTTTAATTCTTTTTTTGGGTCAACATTTCCTGCATGGAGGCCTTCTGTGTGAAGCTCTAAAGACCGGCCTGACCCGCTCCACATGTGGACTCTTCTAGCCCTTTGTCAGCTTGTGTGGTTTGGACCAAAGACAGCATGGTGTTATTTTAAAGGCTCTCACTTGTTACTAGTTCCTTACTCACAGGACTAGCTAAGCATTGTGGGATGGTGAGTGTGCTGGAGGTATAATGACGGAGCGTGACAGCATGTGATGCCCTCAGTAAGCTTGGAGCTGCAATAATTAATAATCATTATTTTCATGTTCGGCCAAACCGTCAATATGCAGTCTCCAATGACACATTACATTGTCAGTTTGGAGGTCAATCTTGAGCTTTATGTCAAAATATCCCACTGGGAAAGGTATCAAACCAAACTGGCTCATAACGCACTCATGTTCAGCCGGCGTGAAAAATGTCCAATTAACTCTATTAGAGCTGAAGCTGAAGCACAATACATATCTAGTTGTGTCTGACCTACAGCATTTTTACATGGGAACATTTTTGATCATAAAAGCGGTTAATTTTTTCGACCGATCGATTAATAAACCTCATCTGTGTCCGCTGCAGCTTTCATTAATCCTGACTATATTGTCCGTTATCACATCACCTCCCTCACTTCCACCTCCACTCTCATTTCCTGCCATTGCGGACGGATCTGCGGAGGTGCACATGAAGTGCAAATTTACTCATGGATCTCGCTTCATTGCTCTTCTATCTGATAAGTGTGTGTGTGTGTGTGTGTGTGTGTTATGTGTGTGTGTTCCCACTTTCCAGATAGAGTCGTGCTGGGTGCATGGGGGGGGGTGAAATGTGCCGAGCACTTGCACTCAAATTAAACATCTCTTCTAATGAGCTTGATTGTGTCCCCGTCGTGTTGCTGTGACGTGTACCTCGCGTCCCTCTTTGTCCGGAGTCCCAGTGCGATGGCTTCCCGGCAGACCGTCTCTCAGACGGCGGCGGCGGCGGTTTTAACGGACGATCAATCAGAACCAGGTCTGGAGTGTGTGAGGGGAAATAGATTCTCTGTGACACTGAGGCAATATGGAGGACACTCGAGTGAAGGGCTGCTGCTGAGGAGTCTGTCTATACTTCATCGTGCTGCAGAAATGCATGACCAACACATTCAGACAGTACACACAGTATGTTTAGAAACATACACACACTGGCTGAAGTGTTTCCATATGCTTGACTGTGGAAGTACATCTTAACCCTCCTGTTGCCTTAGGGTCAATTTGACCCCATTCAATGTTTAACCTCCTGTTGCCTTTATATTTACTGACATATTTTACCCTCGGGGTCAATTTGACCCCAGCAATTAAAACCTCCAGAAAATTATTAGAATTAATATTGTTTCCCAAGTTTAAGTGTGAGGTACTTTGTTTGTTTGTTGACTACCCAAATAGCCCTTTAAATATATAAAAAAGTTGATATTTCTTATATGTTTGACACAGTGAAAAACAGCCTCATGGGGTCAAATTGGCCCTAAAGGTAACAGGAGGGTTAAGGTAGTTGTTTCTCCTCCAGGCTACAGGCACATGGTGCGACAGCGGCGGAAGAATACCGTAATGTGGAAATACTCAGCGAGTGTACTTCAAGTATCAAATGTAAAAGTACGCATTCTGCAGAAAATAGCACAGTAAGTGTTATATTATTGTTACATATGACATTATTAGATCATACATATTGATGTAATAGTTTAAGGGATGTAGCTGGTTGAGGTGGAGCTTGTTTTAAGTATTTTATATACAGTTAAGTAGTTTTTTTTAAAGCGGTTGCCAACCTCGGGTCGGCCCGGGCGCAGACTGTTAGCTCCGCCTACTCCGCGAGTTTGAGTCGACTGATTCATCTGGCAGCGTGACGGGGGCGGGACTTACGCCGTTGTCAGGCGGTTGTCAAGCTGTTGTCAAGATGTTGTCAGCCGAGAGCCAGAACCGAGGAGGAACAACAACAAGGACGGAGACCTATTGTTCCTCCCGCCGCTGCCGATTGATCGAAAGAGCCGAACAGCACTTTGCTTTGATGGGGAGAAACATTTATTGTTTACCTCGGCATGGCTTTCTTTATCCGTGGCGTCTTTGTTGGCTCCTCTTCTCTCCTTCAGACTTCCTCATTTGTGTTCAGCACACGTTGTAAAGCTTCAACCCCGACGAGTAAAACAGACACAAATCTTCCCAGAGAGGCAGAATTACCCCGACATCCCAGAATCGGGGATTGCAGATGAACATGAGCTCTCTAGCTAACTGTGGCCCATTGACTTTGAGGTGCAAACAGAAATGTTGATTAATGTGCACTGCCTCTCGTAAATAAATACATGAAATAAACTAGAACAGGTACTCGGTAGAGCGCATACCTTCGCATATCACAAGATTGGGCATTGAATTATGAACATTTTGGCATTAGTTGCATGCCAATTGGATAGAAATTGATCGCGCTATGGTAAAAAGAAGATAGATAGATAGATAGATATATACTTTATTAATCCCCAAGGGGAAATTTGTCGAGTCAGTAGCAGCAACACACAAGAATAAAATAAAAAACCAAAACACAAAATATAAGAAGGGTTAGGGTGATCTGGCAAGAGGTGAACTGTTGTAGAGCCTCATAGCCGTCGGCAGGAATGTTCTCCTGTATCTCTCCTTGTGGCAGCGGAGCGTGAGGAGACGTCTGGAGAAAGTACTCCTCTGTCCCTGTAGGAGGTGGTGGAGAGGGTGGTCCGGGTTGTCCAATATGGACACCAGTTTCTTCAACGTCCTCCTCTCCACCACCTGTTCCAGGTGCTCCAGCTGGCAGCCGATGATGGAGCCAGCCTTCCTAACCAGTTTGTTAAGACGGCTGGTGTCACCGGCTCGATGCTGCTCCCCAGCAGACAATGGCAAAGTGCAGCACACTGGCCACAACCGACTGGTAGAATAACTCCAGCATCTTGCTGCACACGTTGAAGGATCAAGCTTTCTCAGGAAAAAGAGTCGACTCATCCCTTCTTGTACACAGCGTTGATGTTGGCCTTCCAGTTCAGTCGGCTGTCGATGGAGACGCCCAGGTACTTGTACTCCTCCACCATGTCCACGTCCACTCCCAGGACACTCAGAGGTGTAGGAGCTGTCGCCTTCCTCCTGAAGTCCACCACCATCTCTCTGGTCTTGGCCACGTTCAGCCGCAGGTGGTTCTCATCGCCCACTTTACAAAGTCGCTCACCACTGCCCTGTACTCCTCCTCCCGTCCATCCCTAATACACCCGACCACTGCAGAATCATCAGAGTACTTCTGCAGATGGAATGACTCCGTGTTGTACTGGAAGTCACTGGTGTACAGGGTGAAGAGGAAGGAGACAGAACAGTTCCTGTGGGGCTCCAACATCACTGACCACCGTTCCAGACAGCACACGCCCATTCTGACAAACTGTGGTCTGCCTGTGAGGTAGTCAGTGATCCAGGAGATGGTGGACGCGTCCACACCGCCACCGCAGCTTCTCACTCAGCAGCAGTGGCTGGATGGTGTTAAATGCACTGGAGAAGTCAAAGAAAGTGACTCTCACAGAGACACCGGTTCCATCCAGGTGCGACTGAGCTCGTTGCAGCAGGTAGATGATGGCGTCGTCCACTCCCACATGAGGCTGGTAAGCAAATTGCAGAGGGTCCAGCGACGATTTCACCTGCGGCGGAGGTGGGCCAAGAACAGCCTCTCCAGCAACTTCATCACATGGGAGGTGAGGCGACCGGTCGGTAGTCGTTGAGGCCAGATGGTGCTGACTTCTTTGGGACAGGGACCAGGCACGACGTCTTCCACAGCACCGGGACTTCCCCCAGCCTCAGGCTGAGGTTGAAGAGGCGCTGCAGGACACCAGACAGCTGGGTGGCGCAGGTCTTTAGGACCCTGGGGCTGATGCCATCAGGACCTTCAGCTCTGCGCTGGTGTAGTTTCTCCAGCTGTCTTCTCACCTGGTCAGTCGTCACAGAGAGAGGGGGGAGGGTGGAGGAGCCCATTGTTATTGAGGGCTCGGTGGATGTGCAGATTTTGACTTTTTCATGACCTTGACCTTGACCTTTAACCCGATCGATCCCAAAATCGAATCAAATGGTCCCCGAATAATAACCAATCATCCCACCAAATTTCATGCGATTCAGTTTAATATTTTTTTAGTTATGCGAGTAACACGCATACAAATAAATAAATACACGGCGATCAAAACATAACCTTCCGCATTTTCAATGCGAAGGTAATAATCTGCCTCTCTTTGGCGTTTTAGCCGCTAAATACTAATTTTGAACTCCCGTGATTAGAAAAAACATTGTTCATATATGCACCATTTCTCAATATCCCCGGGAATCATAAGATAGTTCTGTTTTTTTTTAAACTCGCTCCATTGTTAAAACATCGAAACCAAGTAAAGTCTCATTAACATCTGAAGAGAAAAGAAGAGTAAAGTTTAAAAAGTAACTGGTATTTACAGCTGTCTCTTCTCAAAATATATGAACCTGTTATGACAATTGAATGAAGTATTCGTGCATCTGCAGTACATTTGGATACAGTTTAAATAAATGATTGATGGGGTGTGGAGGTAGAAAGCTCCATGAGCTGCTGTCACACACCTGAATCTGCTACTGAACTGTCATGGTCAAATTGCTTTGTCCCATCACGGACTGTGCGCTGCTTCCCCAACAACAAGCCCTGGATCACCAGGGACCTGAAGGCGCTTCTTAACATGAAGAAAGCTGCTTTCAGGTCTGGAGACAGGGATGAGCTGAGGAGAGTCCAGCGCAACCTAAAGGTGAAGCTCAGGGAGGGCAAGGACTCCTACAGGAGGAAGCTGGAGGCCAAACTCCAGCTGAACAACACAAGGGAGGTGTGGTCTGGCATGAAGCAGATAACTGGCTTCAAGGTGGGAGGGAGACAGCCAGGGGCTCCTGGAGAGGGCCACCGAGCTGAACTGTTTTTTCAATAGGTTCAGTCCACAGCCCTCTCCTGTCTCCTCCACACATCACACCTCCCAAACACCTCCCCCTCTGTCCCCCCTGCTGAGCTGCACATCCACCGAGCCCTCAATAACAATGGGCTCCTCCACCCTCCCCTCTCTCTGTGACGACTGACCAGGTGAGAAGACAGCTGGAGAAACTACACCAACGCAGAGCTGAAGGTCCTGCTGGCATCAGCCCCAGGGTCCTAAAGACCTGCGCCACCCAGCTGTCTGGTGTCCTGCAGCGCCTCTTCAACCTCAGCCTGAGGCTGGGGGAAGTCCCGTGCTGTGGAAGACGTCGTGCCTGGTCCCTGTCCCCAAGAAGTCAACACCATCTGGCCTCAACGACTACCGACCGTCGCCTCACCTCCCATGTGATGAAGGTGCTGGAGAGGCTGGTCTTGGCCCACCTCCGGCCGCAGGTGAAATCGTCGCTGGACCCTCTGCAATTTGCTTACCAGCCTCATGTGGGAGTGGACGACGCCATCATCTACCTGCTGCAACGAGCTCAGTCGCACCTGGATGGAACCGGTGTCTCTGTGAGAGTCACTTTCTTTGACTTCTCCAGTGCATTTAACACCATCCAGCCACTGCTGCTGAGTGAGAAGCTGCGGTGGCCGGTGTGGACGCGCCACCATCTCCTGGATCACTGACTACCTCACAGGCAGACCACAGTTTGTCAGAATGGGCGTGTGCTGTCTGGAACGGTGGTCAGTGATGTTGGAGCCCCACAGGAACTGTTCTGTCTCCTTCCTCTTCACCCTGTACACCAGTGACTTCCAGTACAACACGGAGTCATTCCATCTGCAGAAGTACTCTGATGATTCTGCAGTGGTCGGGTGTATTAGGGATGGACGGGAGGAGGAGTACAGGGCAGTGGTGAGTGACTTTGTAAAGTGGGCCGATGAGAACCACCTGCGGCTGAACGTGGCCAAGACCAGAGAGATGGTGGTGGACTTCAGGAGGAAGGCGACAGCTCCTCCCCCTCTGAGTGTCCTGGGGTGGACGTGGACATGGTGGAGGTACAGGTACCTGGGCGTCTCCATCGACAGCCGACTGAACTGGAAGGCCAACATCAACGCTGTGTACAAGAAGGGGATGAGTCGACACTTTTTCCTGAGAAAGCTTCGATCCTTCAACGTGTGCAGCAAGATGCTGGAGTTATTCTACCAGTCGGTTGTGGCCAGTGTGCTGCACTTTGCCATTGTCTGCTGGGGAGCAGCATCGAGCCGGTGACACCAGCCGCCTTAACAAACTGGTTAGGAAGGCTGGCTCCATCATCGGCTGCCAGCTGGAGCACCTGGAACAGGTGGTGGAGAGGAGGACGTTGAAGAAACTGGTGTCCATATTGGACAACCCGGACCACCCTCTCCACCACCTCCTACAGGGACAGAGGAGTACTTTCTCCAAACGTCTCCTCACGCTCCGCTGCCACAAGGACAGATACAGGAGAACATTCTTGCCGACGGCTATGAGGCTCTACAACAGTTCACCTCTTGCCAGATCACCCTAACCCTTCTTATATTTGTGTTTTTTATTTTTATTTTTATTCTTGTGTGTTGCTGCTACTGGCTCGACAAATTTCCCCTTGGGGATTAATAAAGTATATATCTATCTATCTATCTATCTATGTAGGCGCCGGATTTCTTTGACAAGCACAAAGAATGCATGCTATAAATAAAAGGCGATATCTCTGGTTCTGCTGCACGGATTCTATTTGGTACTGTTTATGAAAATAAAATGTTAGTGTGCAGTGTGCAAAATCAGTTGAGTACTCTTAAGGAAATGTGAGCTTATCATATGCTGGTGCGTAAAACAAGCTCACACGACTTTGGGCGAGTTCTTCGCCCTTGAGTCTCGCCAGGAGAGTCTGGATGTCTTCCAGGAACAACGGCTCCTAACCTATTCAGTGTTTCTTTCCCATTAGTTGTCATAACACTTGTAACATATCAACTCCACCTGCGACTGAACTCGTGACTCTGGTCCGTCTCCAAATGTCTTCCTCTCTAATTGCGTGTGAATGAGATTAGACTCCTAGGAGGAGATCGACTCTCGAAGAAACCAGAGAGTTGCTGGTTCATGTCTGACCGCCAACCGGGCAGAACAAACGTAACTCTCAGAGACGCAGAGGGAAACTGTGTGAACAGGCTGCAACACATTCTGCGGAGCAGCAGGCACACACACACACACACACACACAACACACGCACACACACACTGACCACCAGAGGAATATTTGATCAGATGAAGCCAGAATCCAAAATCAGAAAAGGTCAGCTTTCTAATGGGTCCATTGGCGACATCAGCAAATTCTGATGCGGTGGAAACCAAACCACATCGGAGTCTTCTTGTCAATTCATAACCGAACATTCGCAGTTCATTTAAGGAAAGGCATGCGCTGGCAGGAGAGTGGAACAGCCCATTTATCACCGGAGCCAACGCAGGGCAACGTGCGATTTAGAACATGTGGTTTAATTTGGATAACGCGGGCCTAACAAACACGGGGAAGGATAAGGAGGTTAGTTCACAGCGTCGGGAGGAAAACAAGAGACGGCCCCGGATATTCGTGAGGCTTTGATATGTGAGCTGTTCGTTAATCAATCCGGCCCCTCCTCGCTTTTACCGGCCGAGCGCGGCTCCACGAAACAAAAAGCTTCTCGCAGAGCGGCGATAAACTTCCTCCTGCAAACTGCGGCCGCATTAACGAAACCAAAATAGATCCTGTGGTCGTCAAAGCTCTTGACAGACTCCTTCACTCTCTGTACCTGAACCGCTCTCTCTCTCTCTTCAGGGGTCATGTCAGTGCATTGGCTCTGAAACGCTTTCAGCGGCTTCATTAGTTTCCAGGGGGGCTTTTTCACCGTATGGCTTGTCAGATTGGCACAACACTGGAGCCAAATGTAGCCGAGGCGCTGCTGCATTCTGTTGCTCTGGAAAGGAATGGGCCTTTTTTTTGTGAAAGAGTGAGGAGGGGGGGGGGGATTTGAATTCATTTGTCCTCTTGTGGTTTCCCCTAGTGGAGCTTTTACAGTAGGCTTCAAAGCAGCATGTGAATGAAGAACATGTGTTCTGAATGTCAGACATGTTTCCTGTGTTTTTGAGAGATCTCAGAATGCACCGACGTGGACCGGTCCACCTCGGTAACAGACGGAGAGAACGTGGTCGGGTCTCCCTCTGCGTTACAGTCTGTCGTAAATCAGCCAGCCGGGAGTTGAATGGATGGACTTGCTGACATTTATGCTGACTTAGTGCCCTGCTTTGCATACTGTGAACTCATATAGCCCTCACTCACTCACACACGCACACGCACACGCACACACACAGACTTTCACACTCGGAGCTCGGATTGGACGAGAGAGACTGAAGACGCAGGGTAGACGGTGTATTTAAGATTATTTTAATTATTTAAAAAAACTTTATTTTCTTGAAGCATACGGTCAAGACGTTCTCCACAATAATGACAAAATATGTTGTTGTTAATAAAGTTGTCATTTTTCAGCATTGCATCGCTAATGTGTCGGTTTTGTTGTTGCTTTCCTTCCACCCTCCCTTCCAAGGGTCCATGGTGACATATTTAAATAGCATTTTTGTCCAATCAACAGTCTAACACCCAAAGATATGAACTTTCTAATCATATAAGAGGAAGAAAACCAGGACATTTTCACATTTTGATAAACTTGAACGAGTACATTTTTACATTTTCTGCCCCAAAAAAATATGTGGAGCACTCGTATCAGAAAAAGAAATCTAGATTAATGCAGCAGAACATATGATATGGTCAATTTGTATCCTATGTGTTATTCTTCCACAAACAAGGCGACTAGCTCCCTACATTTCCCACAATGCAGCTTGACTGCCTAGCTGGGTTCTAGATGTATGTCATTATGCTATAATGCTTCTACAGAGGATCTGGTTTATCTTTTCTTCTTTCCAACTTTTCAAACCCCAGATTTGATTCAATTTGCAAACTTGTAGTCTGCAGCCCAAACTGACGCCGACCCACGGGACATCACGAGTATACTACTACTCCTCAGACTTGTGCCATCGAAGACGTCACTTCCGGGAGTTATGGTTGCGACGAGCTCACCGTCGGTGCAATAATCTATCCCTCGTCTGATTTTCCATAGACGGTTGAAATCGTGTGCGAGGCTGGTTCTGCTCCGCTCAGCCATGCAGTCGGTCCCTCACTGAGGTCTGATAAACACCGGACTGTAATCACTCCCATATGTGGCTGCATAGCTCTGCACGACCCGGCACAGTTCAGCCATGCGCACAACGCCGAGCACCGGGCTCATTTAGCCAGAGAAATAGATTCAAATTACTGGAAGGAAAAAAATAAAAGAAATACCAAGAAAAGGGAAAAATCCCTCGCTTGATTACAGCGCTCTGTAAACGTCTCCTCTTCGACTGAAACATCTGCTTCCATTTAGGGCTTTAAGACGCATACCTACACATTAAAATGCACTGTACGCGCAACGGGAAAGCTCGGAGGCTGGAAAAAAACATTTCCCATTATAGTTGGCTGCAATAAGCCCCGCGTAGAGCGACTCGTACTCGAAGCATGGCGTCGGTTCAGAAAAAAAGCCCCCTTCGCATATGCAAGAGTCATAATCCATTTCCTTTTTTCCTAAAGTTGGAAAAGTACCGATCAAAGGAATCGTGCACAGTGTGGACGCTGCCTGTGTGCACACTCCTTAAGGGGGTTTACCAATGGACATTTTTTTTACCCTGCGGTTTTAAAGGGGAGACCAGACAGAAAAGCCCTTGTTGGTTAGAGAGTGAGCCGCAGTGAGAGGATACAAGAGATGGACGAGCAGCAGATTGAAACGAATGTGTGGAATCATTCGAGGAAGAGTATATTTCCAGCGGAGGTTGTAAAGATGTGGATCAAATTAAGTTGTATGGACATTCTTTTGGGGGGGAAAAAAACATCTCACAGGGAGTTCCCCCAACTGAAGGCCTCTCTAGTCAGCCTGCACTAGTACATGTATGATATTGCATGTTGTTATTTCTTCTTCTTCTTATTTCTCCTTTACAAAAACACACACCAATGTGATGAAGAAGACTCAGGTGCACATTTGCTTTAAATGTGTGCACATGCACAAATAAATGCATTTTCCAGGTGTGAGTGACAGGCCTCACTGAACCATTCAGTTGTTATTGACGGAGAGGATCTTTGCTCAAAGATAACATATTGAGAAAAAAGCATAACGACAACATGATGCTGATCAGCCAGTAGAATGTTCATCATGTTCAATATCAGAGTTTAGTGTTGTTGTTACTAGACATGAGGTACAGCTGAATTTAGCACGATGGTTTCATTATAAGTGTATTGGAAGGAATACAATGTTGACCTGGTGATGGTGCTATATGAATGATGTGCTCCTCTGGGGACTTTAAAGAAATACACATGTGTTCGAGCCAAGAATGATTCATATTGACCTTTTATGAAGTGTAGGGTTCAAGCAATACGAGAGAATAACATGGAGCCATGCACTCATATTTTATTTATTTTGCGGATTGCAGAAAATGTGATTCCTATTTCTCCGAAAAATAAAAAGGCAAAAGAACAAAGAAATTATAGCCAAAGGTTCCAGAAATATAGTCGAAAATTACTGAACTCCTGTATAAAGAAACGTGTGTCCACATGTATGTTTCCAGAACACGATTTCTAAAGCAAATGTCACATTATCCTTATTGAACATCATTGCCATGAGGCAACATACAAATACTGCATCCGGGGGCTAATAAAGTTTAAATGTAATTGATTGTTTGTGCATCAGAAAACCCCAATCTTATAGAAAATAGGGAACATTTATGCAGGAGAGGGTCCACTTGACATTTGCATGATGAAATGATAATATGTTGTTTCTTATTTAATTGTGATACACGTTATAACCACAAGAGGGCAGACTCCCTGTATAAGCGGTGATGTTACCTTATTGGTGGAGGGTCAGTGGTTGTAAAAAAAATATTAAAAGGTAATAAAAAGTATTCACACTTTGGATCTTTGTCATTTAGTTTGATTTTGTTGGATTCTGCACAGCTCTGAAGTCCAAATCAAGCGAGGAGTTGCAGATTATAAATGTTTGTATGCAGTTCAAACCGGATATGAACGCCCTTAACTATGCATGTCATTCATACTTTCTCACAAAGATCATAAAAGTGCATAAATGAACATTGGAGCCGAGCGTTTCATTCAGACAACGAGCTCAATCATTATGCTGCGTGTTCTGATGCATTATTTATTTTTATTTAGGGCTAAAGTGCATCAAAGCACGCACCGTGACACACGTGACACACGTAGCCACGGGGGCGAAGGGCAGAGCGGCCGTCCAGAGCCGGTTCTGACCACTACAGACAGAAGGTTAATTTCACCTGATCACATTTAATTAGAGCGCCGTCATCAATCGCCGCGGTCCTGACACGGTGACATTTCCCAGAGGCCACGCAGGTGACCTGCTGGCATTTAGGGACGCAGCGGGAACAAAGAGGCCGCGGTCTGAATCCAGACCGTCTCCACGTGCTCATTTGTGTAAGCGACCATTAGACAGATAGCCATAGAATATCTGGACGCTGACTTCTCACTGAAATGTAAATCCAGAAGTTTAAAGTTGCTAATTTTCACAAAAAAAGTGAAATGGAAGAAGTACTCTGATCATTTATTTGGGTAAAAGTACCAACGTAGGTGGAAATACTGCATTGTCAGACTGCGGCTAACAACTATTTTTAGCATCGATTAATCGGAAGTATTTTCTGGGGCTGTGTATTGCCAAGGACCCATAATACGATATGTATCGCGATACACGTGTCACGGATCACGATTCGATTTATCGCGATATATCGCGATACAATACATATTCCAATACTCGTTTCTTTTTCTTCTTTTTTATGAAAATAAAAAATAGAGTTGAAAAAACTATACCTGGATAGTCCCGTGTGCATTATACAACAATAAAAAATGCTTTAAACGGTGTCACTCAGGAAACACACTGAACATAAATGTACTTGCCATAACATATTATATGACAATAAAGTGCATATTGTATTCTCATTGTATCACTGAATTTTGTTGTAAAATGGACTTACTACGACTGCATTTTAAAATACAACATGCACTGTATTCCTTTGCGAGCGTGTCACTGACCACTCTTAACATCAGTCAAACTGTCTGAAGCTACAACCAGTTCAATTGTCATTGGAAAAAAAAAAGATCAATAGTTGCCGATTCACTTCCTGCAGCTCGATTAATCGACTGTACAGAAGTATTAACAGCTAAATGTACTTAACCCTCCTGTTGCCTTCGGGTCAATTTGACCCCATTCAATGTTTAACCCTCCTGTTACCTTTATATTTACTGACATATTTTACCCTTGGGGTCAATTTGACCCCAGCAATTAAAACCTCCAGAAAATTATTAGAATTAATATTGTTTTCCAAGTTTAAGTGTGAGGTACTTTATGTTTGTTTGTTGACTACCTAAATAGCCCTTTAAATATATAAAAAAGTTGATATTTCTTATATGTTTGACACAGTGAAAAACAGCCTGGGGTCAAATTGACCCCAAAGAACACCGACGTTAAACATTGAATGGGGTCAAATTGACCCTAAAGGTAACAGGAGGGTTAAAAGTACTGATTATGTGGAAAACTGGGCGAAATGTTGCCAGTTTGAAATACTTTTTATTCAGGCACTTAGTTTGGTCCAGTGTTTCCCAACCTAGGGGTCGGTGCACTCCAAAGGGGCACTGGATACATCTGAGGGGTCGTGAGATGATAAAAGAGAGTTGGAAACACAGATTTGAAGTCCTTTTCCTTTTTTGAGGGGGAGATATGTTGATTATTTTTCCTCTGAACTTGCTTATCACCATTGTTTTAATCTTGCACAATATATCCTTATGTATACTAATGCAGCGGTTTAAAGCGGTCTTTGGATTTGCATCTTTTATCTGGATGCTGTGTGACATTAAAAACCGCCCCGCTGCGTCGATGTCTGTGGTGGTGGAGCGCCGTGTTCTTTACGATATCGTTTTTTTTTTTTACTCATTTCTATAAATCTATTTGGAGCAAATACTCCTTTTGTATCCCGACGTGATTCAGTGTGAGGAGTTGCACGACTAATTGCATTCTTCACATGTTCCCGCTCTCACACGGAGGCTTTGTTTATCCGCCGCGTGGGAAAGGTGCCGTGGTCAGACGTGGAGACCAGAGGGCCGGAGGGGACGGCTGTCCAAAGACGAGGCGGCGTAAAGCTCCCAGGGATTAGCGGCCTATTGAGTCGGGAGCTCCTGTGCAGCTTGTGTGAGCTTTCGCCGGGTGTGTGGATACACACTTGCATTTTGTGTACCTGTGCACGGCAAACCATGGACACATGGATTGAACCCACACACCATAATGGTGGACTCCTTTTTGGTCTTCAAGGGAATTATTTATAAAACAATTCTTGAGAGTTATAAATGTAATTAAAAACGTATTAATATGGAAGATGTATGTGGTAGTATATATAAATATATTATGTTTTTTATTTTGTTTATTGTTGTTTTTTTGTTGTTGTTTTATTCTCTTCTTTATTTTATATTAATTGTCTGATTTATTTTGATTTCAATTTAGGATAGGAATTTATAAGCATTTTTTGCTTCTCCCTATACCTTTTCAGTCTTTCTCTTTTGTATATTATATAGGATAATATTGTATTGTATTTGATTTGATTGACTGAATAAAATACACAAACAAACAAACAATAATGCTTACACCTACATTCATGACCCCATCTTTGAAGTTGCATTTTGTCTTGGGGAATGCAAAGTCTGGGATAGTCCACCACTGCTGGGTCACACACACACACACACACACACACACACACATGCACGCATGCAAACACGGGCGTGTGCAAGAGTTAAAGGGTTATGCGGTTTATAGTTGACTCCCTACAAGGCTCACTGGTTATTCAGCATAATGAAAAGCTGCATTTGAGTGTGTGTGAACCCGTCTGTTTTAAGAGCACTCAGTATCTTATTGACCTTACACAACATATGGTGACACACACAAGTGTAGTTCGAGGTGGGGCGATGTGCACATGGCTTTAAAGTAGAAGGCGATGAGCCCGAGGATCGTCTTTTCGTGGGAACTGCTCAAAGCGGTTGATCGAGAGAAAATTAATCAACGAGATGAATCCATGAATGCTTTTCAATTTCTCTCGTCGTGGTACATTTTCATACCTTATGTGTCTGAATGGTTTCCAGCATTGGTGCCTCTCACAGTTAAGGACACAGCTGTCTTTACATTCACTGTTTGTCACCAGAACACATTGTGCATCTTTAAAGCCGAATAAATGTTCAGAAAATAGGATGGATGCTGATTATGAAATACTTTTTTCCGATGCTTCAATCCCCCCCGAGACCCGAGCTCAGTTCCCTTGCCGTGGCCCAGGCTCACTTGAGGTTATCATGAGGCGCAGCGAACTGACAACAATAAGTGGATTTATAGATTTGTCCAATAAGGCGCTTTTTTGGTGTGTGGTTTTTTTTTACGAAGAAATGCCCCAACTTCTCTTGTTCACTCTTTCTTTCTTTTTCTTTCTAATTAGTCTTATACCAGAGCAAGTGGTCTGCATGGTGCTTCTGTAGTTTGCATGTTCTCCCCGTGGCAGCGTGGGTTCCCTCGGGGTTCTCCGGGTTCCTCCCACGGTCCAAAGACATGCAGCTCAGGTTAATTGGAGGCTCTAAACCGCCCGTAGTTGTATGTGCGTGTGTCTCTCTATGAGCCCTGAGATAAAGCGGACACCTGTCCAGGTGAACCCTGCCGTGGGCCAATGTCAAGCTGGGAATCGGCGCCATCAGGAAAGAGGTAAACGCACACTTCTTATGTGTCCTGTGTTATTCCTCTCATGGCGGCTTTGTCATGTGTTCAGCGTGACACTGCAGCTCCGAGGCCACGTTCGCCCCCTGATCTCTGAACAGGAAGTGTTCCCCGTCTGACTTCCCTTGTTGCAGAGCGGCTGCACAGGCGACCGCTGGAAACCAGAAGCCCTCATGCAAAGGCCATGTGGGCAGTGCGTGTCAAAGTGTCACAATGGAAGGGTATGGGATGAGGCTGCGTGTATGCAACGTGTGTGTGTGTGTGTGTGTGTGTGTGTGTGTGTGTGTGTGTGTGTGTGTGTGTGTGTTTCCTCAGGGCTTCTAATTAGAGGCGGGGGTGTTCAGGTATCTCAGGCTGATCCTTTGTAACGTGATCCCGACGTGAGAAAACGAGGGCAGCGTTTTTTCAGCTACTCTCCTTCGAAAAAAGGATTATATATTTTTCTTCCGGCTGTCGAGGATCTCGGCCGCATTTCAACACGAGCCGTCTTTTAAAAAAAAAAAAAGCCGTGTTCGGGAACGCTTTGCGATGGAAGCTTTGGGTGTTTTCTTGTGGTGTGCCGCAGAGGGGGGGTTCTGCTGATTAAAAATGGATGAGCAGCAGCTGAGTGCCATGTAGCCCGAGCCGAGCATTCCTACACTCTTTCTGTGTGTGTGTGTGTGTGTGTGTGTGTGTGTATGGAGACACTGGGCTATCGTGAAGGTATCAGATTTAACTGCTCATATTTCACCTGCTGTGTGTGTGTGTGTGTGTTAATATTAAAGCCTGTTTTGACTGTTTAATTTGTGTCCTCCCCCTCACATGTTCAATGTCTCCTCTCCCTCGGTGCTCCATCGTTCTATCTCACATACATGTGACGTGACGAATCCTTCCCGCTGATGTTTTGACCCCGACTTTTTTCAAACACGATCCTTAAAACTAACGGATATCTGTTATAACATCAACGTATCACGTGAAAAAGTTAAAACAATGTGATAAAGTGAAAGGAGTCGCTCGTTGTAACAAACCTGAAGAGAATCTGCCGGCCGACTGGTGAACATCGTGGAGCACTTAGCAGCTAATGTGGATGAATTATGTCATGGAGACCCTGCTTATAAATCACCTTTAACCCAGTGTGGCGTACCTGCACTGTAACTTATTTAAATGTTACCAATATAGCCGTATTAAGTTAACATCTAGTCGAGCTCTCGTAATAATACTGTTTTTTTTCTTCAATAAGTTCTCCAAATATAATCATCAAATAAGAAAACTCATTTATGAGTGAATTAAACCACTTACAGTATTGACCTTTTATTGGGCCAGAAGAAAAGAAAAACCAGTAGATTGATTTGATATCTTCACACATACATTTTTTAGGAACCTGAAACCTTGAAAAGGGAGACCAGCGACTACACAGCTCATGAGAGGATGTTTGTTGTGGCACGCCATCACTCTGTTCCTCGAATAAATGTGGTGTGGGTGCAATGAATGCCACATTGTCACCACAGAGTGTGACAGAAGTCAATGTGAGGCAGGGACGCGTATTGAAGCGTATGAAAAAAGACTAAGAGAGGAGAAGAGAGGGAGGCTGCATGAATGAAAGAAGGAATGACGTTATCATTGCCTGGACCTGCTCTTGAGTGGCATTATGGGTAATACCCCAGAGAGCACACAGGAGAGGGATTGAATCTGAGGATCTGAGTGGCAAAAAAAGACCAGTTTCTGCTTTTAAGAGGTATTATTCATTTATGTGGCAATATATATTTTAGATTATTTATATATTTTTAGAATTCCAGCATGTTGATGAATTACCAACGTGGCGTATTTAAAGAAAGGGCCTGCCAAAAAGAGTGTTCACAACCTGGCAGAAGTTGCTCTTTATTATTTATAGCTTATTCAGCTATTAATAAAACCGTTAGTTACAACTTAAATGTGACTTATGATGCGCTGCTAATGACAATTCACTTTCAAAATAAAATCTGATACGACATAATATGATGCAAAGTTGACCTCAGGCTATAATTTCCTGTCCTTTTCTGCTCCTAACTGACCACAATTCCCATTTCAGAGTAGAGAAACATATGTAAATGATATTATCTCTTGGCCTTCCAGGATAGTGTTAGAAACGTTACGGAAGAAGAAGAAGAAGAAGAAGAAGAAGAAGAAGAAGAAGAAGAAGAAGAAGAAGAAGAAGAAGAAGAAGAAGAAGATGCCTTTTGCTCTGCAGAACCTCCTGCAACACATTGTGGATGGGAGGGAGGGGGGGCGAGAGAGAGAGAGAGAGAGAGAGAGAGAGAGAGAGAGAGAGAGAGAGAGAGAGAGAGAGAGAGAGAGAGAGAGAGAGAGAGAGAGAGAGAGAGAGAGAGAGAGAGCGAGAGAGAGAGATCACCCAGTAAACACAGCTCCTATGGCAGAGCCGTTCCGCTTCATTACCGTAGAGACCGGAGCCGAGAGTCCGACCACCAACCGGGTTTCGATCAGCTGTTGCCGGAGTTCGCGCCGCGGTGATGTTCCGGTGCTCTTAACGGGAGGACGACGGCACGGGGAGAGGATCAGGGACAGAGACGCCAGCTTGTTGTTGTCGCCTGGTCCGCTGGACACGACATCGCATGGGGACATGAACAGTGTGGATCCAGCCTCTAACAAACTGTTGACTTTCAATCACCGGTAAAAAAAAAAAAAAGCAACAACAACAACAACTGAAATCCTACTTTTTACCTGTGTTTCTTCTGCATGCCACCTCTCTCTCTCTCTCTCTCTCTCTCTCTCTCTCTCTCTCTCTCTCTCTCTCTCTCTCTCTCTCTCTCTCTCTCTCTCTCTCATCTGTTGAATGCATCGCTCTCTGTCGTCGCTCTATCACATACCTGCAGTACTGGCTTGTTTCTATTCTGCAGCCCAGAAGCTGCGGACACCTGCTGCGGTGTGCGCAGCTTTTCATGCGTAAAAGTGCCTCATTGCGCTCTCGGATCTGTCTAATAACGTTAAGAATAGTCCATTGTTTGGGTCGAGTTTTGAAGTATCAGGTGCATCATTTATGGATTATGGCTGCAGCAAACTGAGCCCGACTGAATCCACAGGTCTCTCCAGTCTGGAAGTCTTTTAATTGGACCACTGCGCCGGTTCATGCGCAACTTTGTGAAACGGAGTCGGTTCATCTGTGCGGATGTGTTATCGCTTATTAATTGAGCTGTAGCCGTTTTCGTGATTGCAGATGTCAGTATATGCACGAGGGAAATTTATGAATTATTCATTGCGTGCTTTTTCAGCTCACGGTAAAGTGGAGGTGCGTGCAGCTCCTGCATTATGACAGCGACACACAAAAAAAGTGTGTGTGCAGCCACACACTTTGAAGGCAGGCATCTGGCTTCAACAGCTGACTTCAGTCCAGGGTCACTTAGTATAGAGGAGCTCATTTACAGCCTCTTGGATTGATCTGAAAATGCCATCCTGTGCAATGCAGCTACACTTGAACAGAGGGAGATTGCATGGTGGTCATAAAGCTCTGAGGAGACGCCTCCTTTCCACGCTGCACCGCTAGTGCGGAGAGAAGAGCCAGAGATGTGCTCCTCTTGTTGTGAAATACTCTTGTGATCTATGTCACATTGCTGTCATGGTATGATTTGGCTTGTTTATGTTCTCAGTTGCGTTTGATTCATCTGCATCTTGTCCAGCTCATCCTCATATTTCTAAAACTACAAATAATAATCTAAAGGCTCTGATAGAAAGTGTCTGATGGGTTGGTTTTCTTCCGAATTGTAGTGCACCAAACTATTCCTTTATTTTTGCATTAATTAACAAATTAAAGTCTTGGCGTTTGGATCAGATGAATTCAAATTGGATTAAAATAATTAAAATCCCAAAGTGATTGACCAAAGTTCACTGAGAAGGAAAAAAGATGAGTGCTATTGTCTGACATGGCGTCACGTGGTGTCTAAGAACTGCAGTACAACAGTCATTTCAATTATTTATGCTGCATATAGTTGCCAGATATAGACGTATGTATAAGACATAAAGCTGTTGAATATTTGATACATTTGGGATGTTGGGCCCTTTTCCGTGTGTTTCATTGTCCCTCTCAAGGGTCTTGTGTGTTTGCTTCTGCTGGTTGGCATTAAGGTCGACACCATCTCAAAAAGAGCCTCTTTGTGGAGTGATGTAAAGGTTTAAAGACTCATAACCGATAACAGGATTTGCTTTTTTTTCTCCTTCCTTCGGCAGCGTGAGGTTTAAAGTATGATGGGTGGCGCCGTGATTTATGCTTCATATTTCACTTATTCCATTGTCTTGTGACAGAAACCACAGTTTGCAACCTTTCCCGTACTCCAGCACTGAGTGCAGCGGTTGAATTATGAATATCCATTTTACCGCTGTTTTGTTTCAGAGCCATTTCTCTTTGGTCCGAGCTTTCAAAGTGTCATTTCTCTCGAGCCCAAACATTGGTTGTACGCTGCCGGAATGCGACTGAAGCGTTTGCGGTGGAGATTTCAATGACGTCCAAACCTTTGGGACGCTTTGAATGCTGGGTAATGTTCAGCAGCGTGTCGGGGCTGGGAGCTAACAGGTCGGGTTGTTTATGAATCCCTCTTGTAGTCACACGACTGAGAGCCTGAAGCTGCAGCTCTGTTAGCGTCGAGCTAATGCTAACGGCTAGATGCTAGCACTGTAGTGGCCATCTGTCCAATAAATCAACAACAAATATAAATCAAATGGCCAGCGATGCACCGTGAGGTTTGTAGTTTACGCAGCCAACAGAAAATTGCATGCCAATTGAATAAAAATTGACCGCGCTATGGTAAAAAGAAGATTTTGACATTTTCATGACCTTGACCTTGACCTTTGACCCGATCAATCCCAAAATCTAAACAAATGGTCCCCGGATAATAACCAATCATCCCACCAAATTTCATGCGATTCAGTTTAATACTTTTTGAGTTATGCGAGTAACACGCATACAAATAAATAAATAAATACACGGCGATCAAAACATAACCTTCCGCATTTTCAATGCGAAGGTAATTAAAGTAAACTAAAACTATCATAAGTCTAATGTCAAATAAATAGCTCCAACACCCACAATGACGATGCTAACATCTGATGTGTCGCACGTGCCATATTTACCGTGTTCCCCAAAGTATTTGTGTACGTTAGCATGCTAACATGTGCTAATCAGCACTAAACCCTAAATACAGCCAAAGATGATGTGAATGCAATTTGGTTTTTCGTCATAAACCATCCCAAATATTGCAGCTAGATGAAAGCCACGATGTCTTTGGCTCTGTAGCGGCTGGATTTCGAGTCGAGGCAACAAATAACATATGAAATGGGCATCGACCCGCATAATATCTGTGCTCTTTAGTTTGTATTATTTTGTTTCAAACCTTCGTTTTATTGCATAGACTCTACACTTTCTGACACGGTTAGCACACTCACACCATAGGGGACCTTTTCTTTTGTTGCTTTAATTCCTCTGACGCGCAACACTTTAAATCGATCTAAACATGTCACCTCCAGTGCGTCGCACTCCCAGAGGTCCGTTGGCAGGTTCACGTTCCTCATCACACTTAAAGCACTTCTCTTTGGCTCGTTCCACCTCTTTAATCTGCACAGCGTTGTGGTCTGACAGAAACCACCGTGTGCTCTGAGCTCACCACGACCTACAGGTGTTCAAGTACCTCTTGTGTTTATAGAGAGAGATCATTTGACACCGAACTTTTTTTTTCCCAAGCGCAAATGGAAGCATTGGAAGTAAATCTGGAAATATGCAACCGAGTGGTTTTGAAAACACGTATTTCCTTGTGTGTGAGTATCTACTCAAGCTAAACCAACTCACCAACGTTGTGAAACTAAAAATCCCCCATGAACCACAGCGACTAGAGAGAAGTTGGTGACGGTACATGCAATTAAAATGATTTATATATTCATTTATATATTACCTTTCAGTTCAGGCTGAACCTAAAATGGCCATCCTTAACCCTCCTGTTACCTTTAGGGTCAATTTGACCCCATTCAATGTTTAATGTCGGTGTTCTTTGGGGTCAATTTGACCCCAGGCTGTTTTTCACTGTCAAACATATAAGAAATATCAACTTTTTTATTTATTTAAAGGGCTATTTAGGTAGTCAACAAACAAACATAAAGTACCTGACACTTAAACTTGGGAAACAATATTAATTCTAATAATTTTCTGGAGGTTTTAATTGCTGGGGTCAAATTGACCCCGAGGGTAAAATATGTTAGCAAATGTTAAGGTAACAGGAGGGTTAAGTCTCGCCACAATACGCCTTCATAGAAGGAGGTGAGCTTCACCGTTAGATGGAGGGGTTTTCATGTGGAAGATGGGCGGGGCGGTATCATTTAATCTTCCCAGCATCGAGGCGCAGTCCTTCTCATGACTCCTCTCGGAGGACAGGTACAGAAAGCGTGAGCACGTGAAGGTAAATGCTGTGATGGAGCACATGCTGTGGTGGTGGCGCTCCAGCAGACTCCGCCCCCATCACCAGGATGTAGAGGAAGAGAGTGGGTAAGGAAACAGTGATGGACACATCCTGTGGCACGGACGCTCTTTAAAACGCGTCCTTTAAGCTTGAATGTGCATTATAAATTAACAACCCCGCTCTGCAGGGAGAGAGAGAGGGAGCGAGAGAGAGAGAGAGGGAGAGAGAGAGAGAGAAACCTGACCAGTGAGGAGAGCGATAGGAGGTGTGGGGGATGCGGTCCAAAGAGACGGAGGAAGCAGAAAGCATGCAGGTTATATTGTCACCCGGACACTCATAAAGATGTATGCACACATGAAATACCCCCAACATGTGCATGCACACACTCACACACACACACACACACACACACGGTGTACCACTCGCTGCTGTATAAAGTGCAGCAGGAATGAGCACTAAAAGGTGGAGTCTCGGTTTTCTTTTGCTTCCGGTTCCCTCGATGTCTGTTTTTTACCTTCGCATTGAAAATGCGGAAGGTTATGTTTTGATCGCCGTGTATTTATTTATTTATTTATTTATTTGTTACTCGCATAAGTCAAAAAGTATTAAACCGAATCGCATCAAATTTGGTGGGATGATTGGTTATTATCCGGGGACCATTTGATTAGATTTTGGGATCGATCGGTCAAAGGTCAAGGTCATGAAAAAGGTCAAAATCTTCTGGAATCGCATGAAATTTGGTGGGATGATTGGTTATTATCTGGGGACCATTTGATTAGACTTTGGGATCGATCGGGGCAAAGGTCAAGGTCATGAAAAGGTCAACATCTTCTTTTTACCATAGCACGGTCACATTTTTATCCAATTGGCATGTAACTAATACCAACATGTTCATAATGCAATGCCCAATCTTGTGATATGCGAAGGTATGCGCTCTACCGAGTGCCCGTTCTAGTTGTTGTTGTTGTTGTGGCTTTTTGGGTGACATGCCTGAAATAAGTTACGCGGTTAACACAAGCTTAATATATTTGAATGTTTTGTTCTATGCCACCTGGAGCGATACAACTACGCTGTAGGTACTGAGGTGAAGCTGGGCGGGTGTCATCAAAACTGATGTGTAAATCAATCACACAGATTAAAGTTGATGGGTTATTTTGTATCATAGCAAAATCTTGTCATGTGTTTAGGACAAATCTGTTCTGACTTAAGCTAAAATGTTAAATTAATATGTTTTTTCTTTGTGGGCGAAGAGGCTGTTGCACTAAACGATAGGAGCAAAAAAACATCTGTAATGCATTTGAATGCTTCTCGTTTCTTTAGATTCAAAGGTCTATGAGCGAGCAGTGATAAGATGAGCACGGTTAATAATAATATGTTGAGCAGGTAAATGATCAGTTTTTATCTTAATGTAGCTAAATTGCAATAAACAGAAATACAGTCAGGTTCATGATGGCGTGAGATGAAAAGTCACTGTTTTCCTTATATTTGATACTTCATAATGTTTCAGTTAGACCGGCTTTAAGGGCCTTATACACTTCTGAATGGGTTAAGATCTTCAGAATCCACCAGGATTGGTCACGTGAGAGCAGAAGACGACCGTCTCTTTCTATATATCCGCTCCTCCATCCATCACTCCGGCTTTAACTCGATCAGGACCGGCGTCTCAATCAGAAGTGGGGTTGGCCGCCGCTCCCGGCCAGTCACCATGCCACCGGCCGCCCGACCACATCGACCAAGACTCAGACAGGAGAGAAGGAAGGGAAAGAAAGAAAGAAAGAAAAAAGGGAACAATAGAGAGAGAGAGAGAGAATATAGGGCGAACAAATTAGGCATGACCAAGAGGACAAAGTGAGATCTAAGAAAGACCGAAGAACAGCAGATGCTGCGGCTGCGTGCGTGTGTGTGTGTGTGTGTGTGTGTGTGTGTGTGTGTGTGTGTGTGTGTGTGTGTGTGTGTGTGTGTGTGTGTGTGGCTGTGTGACGATGGGGGATGGGCGGGCCGCGTGTCTGACCGTGCGTTTGTGTTGCAGCTCTGCCTCGGAGGACTTGGGCTGCCGGCGCGGAGACTTCAGCAGGAAACACTATGGTTCGGTGGAGCTGGTGAGTCCCGCCCACAATGCACTCATCGTCTTGTGTCCGTCGCCTCGTCGCTTCCTCTGCTCGTGATCCTCTCCTCCTCCTCCCTTTTTTACACCTTTGTCTCATTTTCCTTCTGCCTTCCCATCCTTTTTTGTTGTTGTTGTTGTTGACATGGACGGACAACATAAGGGTGGGGGGGGGGGGGGACTGATGAGTCACGACGTACAGGGTGTGGTCCGCCGCGGATCACCATGGGGATCACCATGGGATCAACACAGGTGCTCCGCTCACACTGATGCAGAACTCCAAAGTCCATTTGTTTTGAAAGCAGCATCACAGTGTGTGTGTCTTTGTGGTCGGCTACTAAGCTGTTGAGTCATTATTATTTCTGGAGGGGAGTGTGTGTCTGTCTGTGTGTGTGAGCTCAATGCAGCTCTGTGCATCCCGATACCCCGCAGGAACAGGAAGTCCCGCGGTTTTCACACCTCAATCGTACTTCCTGCCAGCGACATATTGCGGGTTGTTCCCTGAGTGCCGCCCACCACGTGTACGACTGATTAGTGTTGAGGAGAAACCACACGCCGCCTATCAGCACCGGCAGACTGACGCCACACACACAATGCTGCTATGTGTGTGTGTGTGTGTGTGTGTGTGTGTGTGTGTGTGTGTACGTGAGAAAACTGAAGAGAGAGAGAGCGGTTTCCCAACACTGGAGTGAGTGTGAGCCAGCCTGAGTGAGCTGATAGCCTCAGAACTCACAGTGTGTCACACCGCAGTGTGAGACGCCCCTTCCTCTTCCTCTTCATCTTCCTCTTCATCCACACCGAATGCTGGATGACTTTTCTTCCTCTTTCTATCCCGCGCTACACTATAATTTGATGTGACGGTGTAAGGGCCGCCTGTGAGCAATCGTGATAGATCGACTTTTGGATATTAAGACAATATGATTTTTGGTAATTATTGTAATGGATGAAAAGTTGTCAACTTCCCAGGCTTGATGCTAACGTCTGGATGTCCTCTGGAGGCTGAACTAATAATTATTGTCATTCATTTATGATTTATTTATCGTTACATCCATCAAATGTTGCATAATACAGTGGGAAGCACTTACGGTGATCACAGTTGAAATAATTCCCTTACACTGTTCATTCAACATACGGGGAAATTAAAATAAAAACTATGCTAATGAAATGTTATTCCTTTTTTTTTTTTACTCCCATGCTGCTTTGCTTCAGGGGAAAAGAAAGTAATTTTTTTCAAATCATTAGTGGCTATTTTGGTGGAAATATTTGGGTTTCCCACCTGCTTCCAGTCTTTACGCTCAACTCAGATAATCTCCCGCTGGCTCGAACTGAAGGTCGTAATCACGAATGAGACGACGCACAAACATAAAATAACAACACTATTGTGTAAAATGGAACATTTCATGTTTTAGTGAACAAACGTCATTAATAACAACAGCTCCTCTTCGGCCTTGATGAGTGTAGTTCTTGTCCTCCTCTGTGTCGGAGGCCGGGCTGCTCGGCCAATTAGAAGTGAGAAGGAAGGATCGGTTCTTCAGAACTTTACCATCTCGCTGTTGTTTCAGATTAGATTAGATTTGATATTCTTTTCTTTGTCCCACAGTGGGGACATTTCAGGATCACAGCAGCGGGTGCACATTCGAGAATACACTACCGTTCAAAAGTTTGGGGTCACTTAGAAATGTCTTTATTTTTCAATGGAAAGCACTGTTTTTTCAATAAAGACAACATTAATCAAAAATACACTCTATACATTGTTAATGTGGTAAATGACTATTCTAGGTGGAAACGTCTGGTTTCTAATGAAATATCTCCAGAGGTGTATAGAGGCCCATTTCCATCAACTATCACTCCAGTGTTCTAATGGTACATTGTGTTTGCTAATCGCCTTAGAAGACTAATGTCTGATGAGAAAACCCTTGTGCAATTATGTTAGCACAGCTGAAAACAGTTATGCTGGTGATATAAGCTATACAACTGGCCTTCCTTTGAGCTTGAAGTTTGAAGAACAAAATTAATACTTCAAATATGAATCATTATTTCGAACCTTGTCAATGTATTGACTATATTTTCTATTCTATTTTCAATTAATTTGATAAATAAAAGTGAGTTTTCATGGAAGACACAAAATTGTCTGGATGACCCCAAACTTGTGAACGGTAGTGTATATAAAAAAATAAAACACAATAACAATACTAAATACAAATACTAAAATACTAAATATACAGAGGAAAATAAATATATACACAAGGCAGTGACCAAAGTGAATTTTAATGAGCAGGAACCGGTTTAATCAAGTAAAATGTACGTTTAATACCAAAATAAAATCTCGAAAGAATAATATTTTCCAGTCCGAGTCTGTTTCTTAAGATGCGACTTGTAAAAAAAAATCGGTGTGGTACATTTGATAGAAGAGTGATGCATCATGGGAAATGAATGGCTTGATCTTCAGAAGAGAGGGAGGATAGGCACATAATGCCACGCTCACGTCATACTCTTCGGTCCTCGACTCCGCGGTGAAGAGACGCCTCCGTTCTCCCGTTGAACAGATACAATTGACAGAACTATAATTGCCCGTGTGAACGTACGAGGGAATGTGTGTTTGTTTCCTGCTCGGTGTAAAGCCGTGTGTCTCCAGGGGAGGTTAGTGCAAAGGTTCCTGATGCCTTGGAGCCAACAAACAGCTCCTCGTGTTGACAGTACTGAATGTGTGTGCTCAGTCGGTTCAATGGGAAGAGGGCATATCTGCACCAGACATTTCCATTAAGAAAATAAAAGTAAAATAGAATGTAAAGTCTTAAATGTGTATGTATTTTTTTTCGTCTGTATATTTAGTATTTTAGTATCAGTATTATTTTGTATTGTTGTTTGGTGTTTTCTTTTTATATTTACCTTCGCATTGAAAATGCGGAAGGTTATGTTTTGATCGCCGTGTATTTATTTATTTATTCATTTATTTATTTATTTATTTGTATGCGTGTTACTCGCATAACTAAAAAAGTATTAAACCGAATCACATGAAATTTGGTGGGATGGGTCCAGTAACATTTCCACTGGATAAGCTTGAAGAATCCAGTGTGTGTGAGGGTCCAGTTGTATTCCAGCTTCCACAGAGTTTCATTTGATATGGAAAACCTGAAGTTGGAGTATCTGGAACACTTTGAAATGCAAAGTATGTTTTTCTGTTGTCATGAGACCTGAGGATTGCTTTCAGTAGAAATGTTCTTCTGTATTCTCCTGTGTCACAAATAAACCACGCGGAAATGTGGAATACTCAAATATTTCCTGTCAGAGCTACTCATAGCGGCAAGCTATGCAAATGTGCCACAGTTGACTTTTTCAATAAAAGCTTTGAATAGATTTGTGCAGACAGGTTAAATACCCGGATCCTTGTTGATGCAGTACACTATTTTATTGAGTTTACTTTAAGCTAAAAGCTCTGAGTGAATTAGATTTGCAGAGTATGTCATGTGCTTTTATTGTGAAAGGTAGCGGAAAGGTCAAGGGATTCAAATGTATCTTCAGTGAGGCATTCATGTCTTCCCAAACTTTTATGGCACGCACACTCACGCACAAAGATGTGCAAGCAAATACTCCATGATGGCATCAGCATTCATAGAAAGAGATTACAACAACAACACAAACAAAGGCAACTCCCACCCTGGCTTGTCACTTCTCAACGGTCCTCTTAAAAGCTGTCATGTGTGGTCACGGTTGTCGCAGCAAGAGAGGACCCAAACGCCGACATTACTCCACAAACTATTTAATTACAAAAATCACAGACCAGACCAGACAGGAACGAGAAAAACGCGGACCAAACAGTACGAAGCCACACTGGGAATGAGGCGAACAGGGTTTACATACACAGGCAAGGTGAGAGGATTGGACAACGGGGAACGAGACACAGGTGGACACAATGAGGGCGGGACCAGCAACCACACAGAAGGAAACAATCAGGGCCAGGGCAGCCAATCACAGGGAGACAGATGACACAAGGACTTCAAAACAAGACACAAAACGAGACACAAACTCCAGATCATGACAAAAGCTTAATTGTGGGTTTGCCACTAACACAAAAGTGTGTGTGTGTGTGTGTGTGTGTGTGTGTGTGTGTGTGTGTGTGTGTGTGTGAGCAGACTGCTCCACTCCCACCTGCCTGCCAGTGTTACTGTCACTGCCTCGGAGGCTTTTGACTGCACTGTCACACTGAATTTATTCTCACTCTCGCGCTTGTGTCTCACTCTGTGTGACCGTGTTTGTTTGTTTATATGTTTGTTTTTGTGTGTGTGTGTGTGAGGCTGCGTGACATTTGCTGTGTGATTGAGTTTCCTCTCATGAGGTACGATGCATTTTAATTCTTGTTTTATTCTTGTAAGGTAGCATTAAGATGTTTATCTGGGACATGTTTTAATGTAGTTTAACTGGAGGAAAAGTAACTAAAGATTACCGTTTGTGTGTGTATATATATATATATACAGGACTGTCTCAGAAAATTAGAATATTGTGATAAAGTTCTTTATTTTCTGTAATGCAATTAAAAAATATTAAATATTAAAAGAATAAAAGGCTTGCAATATTTCAGTTGATTTGTAATGAATCCAGAATGCATGACATTTTTGTTTTTTTAATTGCATTACAGAAAATAAAGAACTTTATCACAATATTCTAATTTTCTGAGACAGTCCTGTATATATATATTATATATATATTTACGGTTGCACATTAGACAGAGAAACTGTGAAGGAACCCGGTTCCTCTGCCTCCTCTTCGTGCTCCTAATGGCCTTACGCAAGATTCCACACTATAGATATATATATAGATATATACAGACACTTTTTCTGAGAGGGCCCTCGATCTCTGATCTAGAGGTTGTGGCATCTCTTCTAAACTCTGTTTTTCTTGGCTTGTTTTCCTCTGTCTTGTATGTCCCTTCAAGTCTCTAGTAGACATAGCCATGCTGTCTTCTACCCATGCCAACTTTATCCAAGTTATCCCCAACAATGGGATAGTGGTGCACGAAAATACTTACAAAATTGAATTTGCATCCTCGAAGGTCATTGATTTTTGTTCTTACGGTCTAAGAAAACTCAATTCTAGTTTGAGCGTGAAAAACCAGTTTCAAGTATCTACGTCACAGATTAAGCTTCTATCTTCCCGCTCTGCTTCTCTCCATTCTCTCTGAAACATGTTCTATCTATCTGGTGTATAAAAGCAGCTGAAGCGTGGCGCTCTGCTGAGGCTCCCTACGAGTGTGACCTCTGGCAGACCCGACGCCTTCAGAGGTCATCGCTCGGTGTTGCCGTCGTATTCATGGGCAGATTATTGGTTTGGTGCTGTTGTTAGCGTAGCCTAGCGTCCTAGCCGCATTGATGCTAATCAGGTGCAGTCAATGGCTACAGAGCGGACATCGTTTGCCTTTTCATTATTATTATTACAATAACCACCTCTCATGTTCTCCTTCACTGGTTGTTACTTCATGTCTTCTGTACAGCGACATCACACGTCATCATTCATAGCATTGCAGGAGTCTTCAGCCACGTGAAAAGGCTTTTTGCATGCATGCTGTGCTGGGATCAGTTTGTCTGAGAGGAGCGTCCACTTGTTATATTGCATGTACGTAAGTGGACTAAATTAATTGATAAGTATTAAAAGATGAGTCCGTATATATTCTCTATTTTTCATATTGTCGTCAAATAAAAAAATTTAACTTATTAAGACAGTCGCTAAAACCAAATGAAGCTCGTTCCAAAGAGCGCTACTTTTGTCTCAAATATATATTTATATATGTGTATATATATATATATATATATATGGAAAACTTAATGGCCCTCTGTGGCACAGATGAATCAGGCTCTGACTACACGCTCACTGTTTGTTCGTAGGTTTAGTTTACAGTTGTTTTTTGTTCTTGTTATGGATTCCATGATTTCCTGTATTGATACCAAGACTCTAAAATGAAAGAGAAACCCCATTTTGGGAGAGACCAAGTTATGTAAACAGTAAGGCCGCACTCAGTCTCACTTCCTTTTCTAAATGCAACAGCTTTAGTATTTCCTGTCTGGGTCATTGGATGACCTCAGTGACACACACACACACACACACACACAGACTATCTGCACCGCCCTATTGTATACCGAAGAGATTTATCATTCTAAATTCACCATTTGGAAACATTGTGAACTGTTGCTGGCAGACTTTAATACACCTCCTTCAATTAAATCCCTCTTAACAACTTTTTGAAATTGTTTTTGTCAGTATTTGTCTGACATTTCTATCGAACTTGCTCATCCCTTTTATTTTGAAAATAATTATATAGTTACAGTTTTTATTATTATTATATGCAAATGATAAAACTGTTGATTTGGTTAGAAACAGTATTAAGAATGAAGATGTAATAAAAGTTGTATTTGTTTAAACGCCTATATAACGTACTTGGTCATGTGACACAGATTTATACTTTAATATTTATGTTTTGAGATGATTTCATGATGAGGAATGCGTTATCAAACATGTGTGTGTCAACATTTGCATCTTCAGCTAGAGCAGAAACACACACACACACACATACACACACACACACACACACCCATACACACACACACACACGGTTTATTCCTTCCACCGTAGCGGCAAAAAAAAAGACGACCAAAAATCCAGAGCTGGACCGGGCCGCCAAGTCTCCTGTCTAGTTATGTTTCTGGGAGAGGAAGAAGATGAAGAAGAACCGTTTCCTTGACTACTCTGGATATCTTTCTATCTTTATTAATGTTCTGCCTCCTTTTTCCTCAATAATTCTCTCACCCCCCCCTGACTTCCTCTTCCTCTCCTCTACGCCTCGGTGTTCTCTCCTGGAGTAATGTGAGCGTTCATGAACGGGCCCACTGATGAGATCAATTATCTATCAGCAGTCACAAAAGTATAGTCACAAAAGTATTGATTTAATACCTCTACACACACACACACACACACACATTTGTCCTGTGCGCCTTGGGGAAATCAGAGGCTCTACGAAGACGGCGTGAGCTCGGTTGTGTTTGCGAAACCTTCAAGTCGTGCCCTAAAATGGGAGCTGTTTAAGTGTGTGTGTGTGTGTGTGTGTGTGTGTGTGTGCACATGCATCTATTCTCCGTCTGTAATGCTCCCGCGGGGTTACGCTATTATTCTTTTATCATCCGGCTTTTTGTTGTCACTACACTTTGCTCTTTCCCTCTCTTCCCCGGCGGCCTCATCCTTCTCTCTGTCCGCCTGACTCCTCTCCTCCTCTTCTTTCTGCTCCATCCCTCCACCGTCCACAGAGGTGAGAGGTTTATTTTTATGGGCTGTTTGTTAAAGCGTAGAAATATAACCCGCTGCTCCCTCTTTCCCCCCCCCCACCCCTCGGCCCTCTGGGGAATCGTTGGAGTGCAGCTTTTCCTTCTTTGTCATTCTTCTGTTGTATGATTTAAAACCTGTGGCTGCATGATGCACACACACACACACACACACACACAGACTCCCCACAGCGCGTACAGTAATGGCTCCTTTCTCCTCATTTTTTATTCTTTTCACCCCCCCCCCAAAAAAAAACAGCACGAAAGCCTCTTCACGCCCAGCCGCACAAACACTTACCTAAACTCACATTCAATACAGAATGTCACACATTTTTCTCGCGCACAAATACACTGTGGAGGCGGCGCGTTGCTCCATGCAAGCGTTGGTTTCCCCTCCATTATCCTGCCGCTGGACACTTAATGTTGCAGGAGGCAGGAGGCAGGAGGCAGGAGGCAGGAGACAGGAGGTGGGGAGGGAGATGGAGGCCCAGAGCTTCCACACTTACTTTTTCCAATTGTGGCGCACGCTTGTGGATTTTAACAGAAAAAATAACTAATTCATTCGCACATGCACAGTGGCACACTCCACCACACATATATTTAGTTTTCAGGCCTGTTGATATGCATATGAGGGAAGGGAAGGCAGGCAGCCAATCACTGCACAGAAACCTCTCTGAGCTTCACACCTGACTGTGTTATCTTATTTTATACAGAATATACGAAGTTGAGATTCTACGTTTTTTACAATATCAATGTTTTTGGGGTTGTCTTTTTGTTTGGATAACTCGAGATAATGATATCCTACCGATAAGATTCCCAGAGAGACGATTCATTACCATATTTAATTGAAATGATTTCTCAATGAATCAGTTATTCGATCGACAGAGAAATCACTCAAAAGTGACATTAATGTTAAACATTTGCTGGCTTCAGCTTTTTTACTTCTTTTTTTTGTCTTTTGTGACAGCAAAATAAACATATTTGGGTTTTGAACCATGAATCATACAAAATAATCACTCTGAAGATGTCACCTGGTTGATTATCTTTGTTTACTTCTTTCTAGTCCAGTAAATAATTGACAGATTCACTGCAAATGAAAATAATCATTATTTTGCAGGTTGACTTTGTTTCATAAGATAAAATAAAAAATATAATGTTTAACTTGGCCGTTCATATATGAAACATTTTGGTTTAATCTTTAATCAGACGGGAGACGAGGAAGAAAGGCTCTTTGTTAACTCGTTTGATTTAGCATTTATATTCGATGCACCATTATTAAAGAACGTGCTCATAAATATATGCTTTATGAAAGTAGAAGTACGGTGACCTGCAGTGTCTTTTCATAAGTCGCCTGTTTAAATATTTGACATTACTTACAAAAATGAACTATTCATTTATGCGCTGCATAACTCCAGTTGCAGAATCTCATTTAAGAACTTTATAATCCCTCAGCGCTGCATATCAGATTTAATTTAGCATGAACAATAAAGGCAGCGTGACAGTTATTAATGATTTTATTCACAATGTAAAGCCTTTCGCCTTTCCTCCAATATTATTTTGGAGCAACCCTGGTTTCTCTCTCTTCTTCTTCTTCTTCTTCTTCTTCTTCTTCTTCTTCTTCTTCTTCTTCTTCTTCTTCTCCTTCTCCTCCTCCCCCTCTTCCTCCTTTTTCTTCTTATTCTTCTTCTTCTCCTCCTTCTCCTCCCCCCCTCTTCCTCCTCCTTTTTTTTCTTCTTCTTCTTCTTCTTCTCCTCCTTCTTCTCCTTCTCCTCTTCCCCCTCTTCCTCCTTCTCCTCCTCTCCCTCTTCCTCCTCCTTTTTCTTCTTCTCCTCCTCCTTCTTCTCCTCCTCCTCCCCCTCTTCCTCCTCCTTTTTCTTCTTCTTCTTCTTCTCCTTCTCCTCCTCCCCCTCTTCCTCCTCCTTTTTCTTCTTCTTCTTCTTCTCCTCCTCCTTCTTCTCCTCCTCTTCCTCCTCCTTTTTATTCTTCTTCTTCTTCTTCTTCTCCTCCTTCTTCCCCCTCCTCCTCCCCCTCTTCCTCCTCCTTTTCTTCTTCTTCTCCTCCTCCTTCTTCTCCTTCTCCTCCTCCCCCTCTTCCTCCTCCTTTTTCTTCTTCTTCTCCTCCTCATTCTTCTCCTTCTCCTCCTCCCCCTCTTCCTCCTCCTTTTTCTTCTTCTTCTCCTCCTTCTCCTTCTCCTCCTCCCCCTCTTCCTCCTCCTTCTTCTTCTTCTTCTTCTCCTTTTTTTAAGTACACGCCGACAGGGCAGAGACCTCTATCGGCGAGGTGAGAGAATATCGAGCGCCGCAGTCAAACGAGGGCAAAAGACGCAGGAGGAGAAACTCTGCCATCCGTTGCCTGGCAACAATGCATCATTCAGTGTGATGGTGTTGGGGGGTGGGGGACAACAAGGAAAAGGGGACATGAAGAGGAGTAGATAGAGGAGAGGGTTCGATAGATGTCCACAATGAGGAGAAAGGGAGAAACATAATTATTTATACATACACACATTTATTTAACCCTCCTGTTACCTTTATATTTTCTGACATATTTTACCCTCGGGGTCAATTTGACCCCAGCAATTAAAACCTCCAGAAAATTATCAGAATTAATATTGTTTCCCAAGTTTAAGTGTGAGGTACTTTGTGTTTGTTTGTTGACTCTAAATAGCCCTTTAAATATATAAAAAAGTTGATATTTCTTATATGTTTGACACAGTGAAAAACAGCCTGGGGTCAAATTGACCCCAAAGAACACCGACGATAAACATTGAATGGGGTCAAATTGACCCGAAAGGTAACAGGAGGGTTAAGGAAGCAGTCGTACTTCAGTCACGCCGAGTGCAGATATTAATGTCATGTAACGGACAAATAAAACAAAAACTGAACAGCCGCTGCAGCTCGCGTGGCTAGAAACGAATCTGTTATTTAGGATGTCTATCCATTACAGTGATCGCATTCAACTCCCTGCAACAAAGGTCAGGAAGTGTACAGCATTTCCCAAAATGTGCAACCGTTTCTTGAAGTCGTATGCACATTGTGTCTGAAGTAGCGGCTGGAAGAAGTGAGAAAAAGAAAGAAAGATACATCATTAAAAACTTTTGTGAGTTGGAGGAATCATTGCAAAGAGTTAGGTATTAATGCTTATGGCGGCCATGTTCATCGCCCTCGTGTTGTCACATGGAGGTGACGCGTCCGCCTCGGTTCCTCTTCTATTTGCATCGGTCCGTTGATGATCGGCCCCGGTGTATTTATGACCGGTTTATTCACATCGTGGTTTGTCACATGTCTAATTTTAAACATGTCTGCCTCCCTGTGTCTCTCTCTCGTCCTCTCAGCTGATCTCCAGTGACGCAGATGGGGCCATCCAGCGGGCAGGGCGCTTCAGGGTGGAGAACGGCTCGTCGGACGAGGTCAATAGAACACATAATACACTTTCCTGCACGCATGCATCCCACCAATCACTGGCCATTACATCTCGCTCTCACCAACCTCAGTGATTCGCTGAGAGGAAAGAAGAAGGACTGATGATCTGTTGTGTGCTATTGCACTTTTTTCTGGTGGGCAAAAAAATATTCAAATGAAGCAATCTTGGAAACATTTGAAGGGGGGGGGGGGGATCAGTGTTGAGCTCACAGGTAATGACCAATGCCACCTGGGAGGAGGGGTTGCACAAGATCACATGTTGCACACTTGTGAAATTAATTGCTTTACATGCTAAAAGATGCGGGAAAATTCTGATGTTTGATACTGTCTATTGTGCCTATAGCAAAATATGAATATATAATATATCTAAAAACAGAGAAAAACTTGCTTTAGTGTAGAGAGTTAAAGTTCATGTGTTTTATGGCTGATTAAAAGACACTAAACTTGTATTTTCTGTAGATTAATGCACCAACATGGGTATCAGATTTAGAAGAAGCTATTCTTGTATAATGCCTCATATCATATTCTCCATTTACTTGGACTTTTATTGGCGAGAATCTGCCGATACGATACGTGTCATGAGCACGAGGATTCTGATTCAATATATCGCAATGTTTTGTGAATTTAAATAAATCTAATTCCAGGAATACTGTCATAGTGTGAAGATAACACCGTAATCAGAAGAGAAGGATCTGCAATTAAATCTACAAACTGTAGTCCCCAACCGTGTGTGTGTGTGTGTGTGTGTGTGTGTGTGTGTGTGTCACAAACAGTCTCTGGACTACACGCCAGGAACCTGGAGGAGAACCGATGTCCATCTGGAGAATCCAGAGTACCACACCAGATGGTTCTTTAAATACTTTCTGGGAAAAGGTCAGTGCTGCTACGTTGTGTTTAAAAAAAAAAAAAAGTAAAACAAATGTTGCACATGGAGTAGAGAAAGAGAGACGTGGGGGGTTCAGGTGAGGGAGCAATAAAAACCTCCTCTGAAGTCAGCTTTGTCCTCACGCTCTTCATTCATGGCCAAGACTCGTTAGCATGCAGCCGTCTCCCCACTCAGAGTCTCAGCGACACTCTAATCCCATTGGCCGCCCGGGGAGGAAGCCCCGAGCGCCACCAGAGACGCTTAGCGTGCCCCCGACAGATAACACAATTTAGATCGGCCCGCCGGCGTCTTAACCCTCCTGTTGCCTTAGGGTCAATTTGACCCCATTCAATGTTTAACCCTCCTGTTACCTTTATATTTACTGACATATTTTACCCTCGGGGTCAATTTGACCCCAGCAACTAAAACCTCCAGAAAATTATTATAATTAATATTGTTTTCCAAGTTTAAGTGTGAGGTACTTTATGTTTGGTTGTTGACTACCTAAATAGACCTTTAAATATATAAAAAAAGTTGATATTTCTTATATGTTTGACACAGTGAAAAACAGTCTGGGGTCAAATTGACCCCAAAGAACACCGACGTTAAACATTGAATGGGGTCAAATTGACCCTAAAGGTGACAGGAGGGTTAAATGAGCCGTTGCTTTGCAGCACGAGCCTCTGTGATTGTTTTATAAGAGAAGGGGTCACGTGCTCCTTCACCTTTCTGACTCTCATCATCTCGCCATCCTCATTACCGGCCTGCCCGTGCAACAAAAGGTCATTGTCCGATCGGGAGGAACGCCTTCAGGCTCATGAGCTCGGAGGTAAAATAATAATAATCGTTAAAAAAAAAAGAAGAAAAGTCAGACGGCAGGAAATGTCTTTTCTCCTCTCGCCGAGGTCTAATCGCGATGCGGCACGGGCAGTTTTAAAATGAGCCGTGTCTCCGGAGCGTTGGCGCGACCGCAGCTGAGCCATCTGTGCCTCGCAGCCCGAGCACAGCTGATCGTCCAACACGATGAAAACAAGGCCAGTTATTCTACCACCAGCACTTCCTGTCTAATGAAGCGTCCAATAGCAGGACGCGCAGCCTCAACGTTTCACCGGTCCCGATTGATTCGTGGGCTTTCTTCTCACGCAGAGGAAAGACCTCACCTGAAGCATGAACGCTCGTGTCAAATCAAGAAAACATTAGAGCAGAAGAAAGCTGAGGATCTACAGAAGGAATTCAGTAATTCAGAGATCCGGTGTCTGATTGAGGGGAGGGAGGTCTGCTCAGCGTTGTTCCTGAGGATGTCGCCCCGTTAACCGAGAGAAGCCGAGGCATGAATGTGTGACTCTGATGGGGAGATCTTTGTCTGTGCCTATGGAGGAGGGGCGGGAGGGAGGGGGGGGGGTGAAAGGAATACAGAAAATCATGAAAGAATATGTAGTTAGGAAGACACAAAGGCAGAAGAAAGACAGCAAGCGGATAAAAGGGAGCGTTGAATACCTAAGAAACAATATTTTACCTAAATAGTTCATCTCTTTCTCCGTCTCCCCAGTCCACCAGAACTATGTGGGTACGGATGCAGAGAAGAACCCCTTCTACCTGTCAGTCGTCCTCTCAGACCAGAACAACCAGCGGGTTCCTCAGTACAGAGCCATCCTCTGGAGAAAGACGGTGAGTCCACCTCACAGCGGGGGGGGGTACTCAGACCCTTTGATTATGTAACGGTATTAATACTCCATCTCAATATATCGACGGGCAAAGTGCAAAATAAGAAAAGTAGGTGGCAACCTCCTATCTTTACATTTTATTAATGTAAAGCTGGATCGAAAAGGGAGACATTTTTGCTTCACAAAGTTCTGTTTGTATCGTTCTGGCTTTTCTCAAACCCTAATTATGAAATAATAGATCATTTAATCTCTTTTGTTTCCTAAATGAAACCATCTGATGCGTTTATCCGTGTGTGTGTGTGTGTGTGTGTGTGTATAGGTGTGTGTGTGTGTGCGTGTGTGTGTGCGTGTGTGTGTGTGTGTGTGTGTGTGTGTGTGTGGTGACTCAGCCTTTCACGACCAAGATAGCTTGGAAGTAATTCGGGCCCTCGGCCTTATCTGGAACCTGATTAGAGGGGTTGCATCTCCGCTGCCTGGTCGCATTGATTTTTCTTGTTTCTGTCAGACTCTAACTGGTACAGGATGTTGTTGTTGTTGTTGTTATTGTTGTCGTTGTTGTTGAGGAGCAGAATAACTTTGTTTGGCTTGAATCGATCCGGTTTAATTTGGTCCCCTGTGTTCATGTTCCGAATGATTAAAAACACATGTTGTGGGTTCCTCAGAGTCATGATCCGTGTCCTTGTGGTTCTCTTAGGGCACCCTGAAGATCAGCCTCCCCTACAGCCCCACCAAAACACTATCGGTCAAGTCCATCCTCAGGTGAGACAGTTCATTCACCCTTTACTAAACATGCATGAGCATTATTATTGTTGGTTATCTGTATGATAATAACAACATTTAAACAGAACACAAGACTGTTTAGCTACCCTAACTTTACTATTTTACCACAAGGATTGTTTCTAAAAAATATTTTTGAGGGTTACAAGTATGAATACAATGTGTGTGTATATATATATATATATATATATATATATACACATATATACTGTATATATATTGTATATATATATATTCAAATGAAATAAAATAGCAATATATGCATACTGTATATTACACATAATATATATACATATATATTTTGTATATATATATACATAATATATATGTATAATATATATACATATATATTATTATATATATGTATATATATTACACATAATATATATTTATTTTATTTTGTCCCTGATATAGAATTAATTATCTGATTTAATTGATAATAGATAGATAATTTAGGATAGAAATATATAAACATTATACTTCTCCCTATACCTTTTCATTCTTTCTGTTTTCTATATTCTATTGTCTTGGCTTGAATTTTTGTATTGTAATGATTGACTAAATAAAAACCACATTAAAAAACCACATACAAATTACCTCAATCTAGACTTACCTTTTTCTTCCACATTTATTTTTTCCTGAAGCTGATTTTGTGAGTGAAAGGAATCAGAATATAAACTGAGATGCATAAAAAACAGGAGATTGGAGATTTTAAATTCATCCGTCTGAGCTGAGACAAATGGTACAAGCAGGAGGAGAAATCCTCTGTTTCAGGTCTTTTGGGCTATTTGTCGCCCTAAACACCTTTTTGTTTTGTTTCATTGCTACTTCCTCCACTCCTTCTTTTCCTTTCCTTCCTCCTTTCCTCACTTCCAGTGCAATGAACATGGACAGGTTTGAGAAAGGCCCGAGGGAGATCCTCAACCCGGAGATCCAGAAGGTGAGATTCAGAGGATGAAAAGCAACGGCGGTCCATTTCATGACCGATCATCATCATGTATGATGATAATTAATAATACTTGTGATGTCCTCTCTTGCCTCAGGACCTGCTGGTGTTGGAGGAACAGGAGGTATGTGATGACGCTGCTCTCGTATATATTATTTAATTTCCATCTATTCTCATTTGTTTCCACATATCAAACAGGATACCAACAGTTTTTTGTATCTGGAAAAAAATGGTTTCTAAAAAAAAATATTGTGTGGTATCGATTGAAAACCAACAGGGGAAAAAGTGGAATTTAATTCCAACTACAGTTGATAATATAAATGTGTGAATATTTTTCGGATTTCAAGATTTTAACTCAGCCATATTCTTTGTAGGGTTCTGTCAACTTTAAATTCGGCGTCCTGTTCGCCAAAGACGGACAGCTGACAGACGACGAGATGTTCAGCAACGGTACGAACAAACCTATCGGAGGGTCAGTTGGACATTTTGGGAAATACGCCGAGAGTCAGGTGACGAGATCGATATTAATTTCGTACCTCTCGGTTCAAAGATAAAGCCGGAGGCATTAGCCGCTTACGTTAGCTTAGCATAAAGACTGGAAGCGGCAACTCGAAAGCTCACTAATGTTATATCTCTGTTATATATATATTTGTTTATATAATCCAGAAATAATCCAGCACATAACTCCCATTGAATGTCTTTTCTTAAATGTTTTTTTGTACAGATTTAACAACAAATAATATAACATTTCAATAAGTGAGCTATAGAGTTTTTTCCATATGGATTTGATTACTTTCACCTTTATTTCCAGTCGTGCTAAATTGAGCTAAATGGCTGTTTGTGCTTTGTATTTTGAGTGGTTGTTTATTTATTTAACCTTATGAGTTGATCTTCTCAGCTAACTCACGGCAAAGAAAGAGAATATGGGTATTTCCCAAAATAGCAAACGATCCAAACCGAACACACTGCAGCGCGTAAAGAGAGTTCCCCTCGTTCGTTTCAGAGACGGGGAGCGAGAGCTTCGATAAGTTCCTCACTCTGCTGGGCGACTCCATCTCGCTGCAGGGATGGACCGGTTACCGCGGAGGGCTGGACACCAAGAGTAGGAGAGATCCTCTGGAGTATCATTTCAAAGTGAAATCATGTGCCGAATGTGCCGTTTCTCTTCATCTCCCTCTGTCCCTCTCCCTGCAGATGACACGACGGGAATGAACTCCATCTACACGGTGTACCAGGGCCACGAGCTCATGTTCCACGTGTCCACCATGCTGCCGTACTCCAAAGAGAACAAACAGCAGGTGGGTGCTGAAGGTTTTCATTCATGTGACAGGGTTCATATGGTCATGGAAAAACTGGAAAAGTCATGGAATTTTTAAATGGTTATTTCCAGGCCTGGAAAAGTCCGTGACATTTTTTTTAAATCCCTATAGTTTTGGAAAAGTCATGGAAATATTTAATATTCACATGTTCATTTACGCAGTTTGATTAAAAGAATAAACATTTATATCGCTATTTATTCTTTTAATGAAACTATTGTCTCTCATTCATTTGTTGTCATTTATACACCGAGATTTCACTAAATGTTTGGTCATGGAAATTTAGTTTAAAGTCCTGGAAATCCATGTCAACATGTGTATAACATGTGTATGAACGATGATATGATATCAAACATCAAACTCCTTCTTGAAGTCCCGTCTCAGTGCACACATCTTTAGATTCAGTGTGACTTACACAGGATATCTGTTTCATAATCATAGGAAACAGACGCCCATTAGACCTGGAAATCATCCATTTTCTTTCTTTTTTCTCGTTAGTCTCAAAGTAATCCAGTAATGATTGTCTATACATATCTAATTCGCAAAAAGAAGCTTTAATGAGTAATCCTGCATTTTTTTATTGGTGCCAATTTACCCAAATTACACATCCAATGCTGGCGCTGCTAAATGTCTGCCAGATGTCGAGGGATTATTTATCCGTGTTTACGAGCCTCGAGTCTAAAGCGATGAAAAAATCCATGAATCCAGATTTCACAGACATTCCCAGAGTGCCTAGGTGAAAGTCTTTGATGTCTCTCTTCCCTCTCAGGTGGAGAGAAAGCGACACATCGGAAACGACATCGTCACCATCGTGTTCCAGGAAGGGGACGACGCGTCGTCGTCCTTCAAGCCGTCGATGATCCGGTCGCACTTCACCCGTATCCTTCACTCGGACGCTGATTGTCAGAATAATGAAGTGGTAATCAGCGACGCGCTCAGAAGGGGTTCTGCTCGTGAACCCACATCACATCGACGCCGCGTCGCTAACGATACGCGGATTGTGCTACTGCGTCTCCTATATATATATATATATATATATACACTACCGTTCAAAAGTTTGGGGTCATCCAGACAATTTCGTGTCTTCCATGAAAACTCACTTTTATTTATCAAATGAATTGAAAATTGAATAGAAAATATAGTCAAGACATTGACAAGGTTAGAAATAATGATTCATATTTGAAGTATTAATTTTGTTCTTCAAACTTCAAGCTCAAAGGAAGGCCAGTTGTATAGCTTATATCACCAGCATAACTGTTTTCAGCTGTGCTAACATAATTGCACAAGGGTTTTCTAATCAGACATTAGTCTTCTAAGGCGATTAGCAAACACAATGAACCATTAGAACACTGGAGTGATCGTTGATGGAAATGGGCCTCTATACACCTCTGGAGATATTTCATTAGAAACCAGACGTTTCCACCTAGAATAGTCATTTACCACATTAACAATGTATAGAGGGTATTTTTGATTAATGTTATCTTTATTGAAAAAACAGTGCTTTTCTTTGAAAAATAAAGACATTTCTAAGTGACCCCAAACTTTTGAACGGTAGTGTATATATATATATATATATATATATATATATATATATATAATCAGTGTGTTTCCTTGACTTCACCTCCAGATATTTTTGCATTAGTTAGGTATAATAGCCAGAATGACAGTTACAGGTGAGTGCTTTGATTAATTCTGGGGTTTATGGCGCTCCCATCCAGACTTTATAACGACCGCTTTCTAATTTATCCGATTCATCCCGGCCACTGGCTCCTCTTCATGGTTTTCTGCGTTATTTGTAGGCGTAAGAGAGACGCCACATATCTGCTCTTTGTCACAGGTTGAAGATTTTCTCAGAGGAGAGCGTTCCACTGTTCGGACCTCCTCTCCCGCCTCCGCCCGTGTTTACTGACCACCAAGAATTCAGGGACTTTTTACTCGTCAAATGTAAGAAAACCCAGAGGAAGCTGCACTAGGATATGACCTCACATGGCGGATACTTCCTGTCTGACCTCACTTCATCTCTTTGCAGTAATCAATGGAGAGAAAGCCACACTGGAGACGCCGACGTTTGCCCAGAAGCGCCAGCGGACCCTCGACATGTTGATCCGCTCGCTTTACCAAGACCTCATGCCTGACCTGCACAAGGTACCGCCGCCCGTGCCTTGCTCATTAACTCAGTCACTTCGGTCCCGTGGCGGCAACTGTAGGCGCTGCTGAGTTGTGTTCTGCTGTATTCCTCTGCAGCCTCTGCACACTGCACCACACCGACTGGACACTACTGCAATGCTGACTTTCTCAGCTCGGTTCTCTCTCTCTCTCTCTCTCTCTCTCTCTCTCTCTCTCTCTCTCTCTCCTCACACCACTTGTGTTCCTATTTCTCTTGTTTTTCCCTCCTTAATTTTTTACTGTTGCTCCTAACACTTTGTTCTGCTTCCCTGCTCGGGTCGTTCTCTAAGACCCCTTTCTGCTTTCTTTTTTCCCTATGTGTGTGTGTGTGTGTGTGTGTGTTGGTGTTCCACGTTTAGGTTCCCTTTTCTCCACAGAACATGTTGAACCGGAGGTCCTTCAGCGACGTGCTGCCCGAGTCTCCAAAGTCGGCGCGCAAGAAAGAGGAGGCGCGGCAGGCCGAGTTTGTCAGAATCGGGCAGGTATGGAAGTAATGTGTGTAATGCACAAACACACACACACACACACACACACACGGGAACCAGGACGCACACAAACAGCCGACATGGAGAAACACAAACACACCTCCTGTGAGAGATCTAAAGCCACGTGCACATACGGACGTTTACATGTGCATTAAACTATTAAACTAGTCTCTAACTGGTGAGAAATATAGTTAAATACACGTATACATAAAAATCATCAATCAAAACCTTTTGTAACTGCCTCGATGTTTTAAAAGAAAGACATTATGTCACTTTTACGGACATGTATGTACTGTATTGGTGCATCATTGCAATATATCAAACAATATTTAGATGCCTTTTCCATATTAAAAGAGGTTTAATTGGTTGTAATTGTCCCTTCGATTTAAACCCTCAGTTCTTTTTACTGCAAAAATGCATCTTAAAGTTCATACGAAGCCAAATCAGTCCGAGATAGAGATGAGAAAAAAAGTGTTTACCTTTCAAACTGAGAGCCTTTTTAATAACCTGTATTGACACGCATGTACCAGCGTCGGTGCATTGTTCAATTGTGATACAGCGATGAGCCAAATAGAGCAATAAAGCAAAATGAAGAAGACTCTTTCTCTGAGCGTGAGGTCAGCTCAGAGCTGTGAGTCCTGACAGACAGCGGAGTGAACCGGACGCCAGGGTTGAAATAATAAACTGTCGGACCAGCTCTCTGTCATCAGCGGGCCGATGTAATCATCATTACACCCTCGGTTCTGGACCGGCCGCTGACGTCACTGCAATTACACGGGAACAAAAAGTCTGAAAACACAAAGAAGAAAAGAAAGAGCTGTCCGTGGTGCTGAGCCCAGATGACCTCCGGATCTCATGGGGGTCATTTGTTTCAGGTTGTCGGTGAGATATTAGACAAATATTGGACATACACTACCGTTCAAAAGTTTGGGGTCACCCACCCAGACAATTTCGTGTTTAACATGAAAACTCACACTTTTATTTATCAAGTGATTTGCAAAATGAATAGAAAATATAGTCAAGACATTGACAAGGTTAGAAATAATGATTTTTATTTGAAATATTCATTTTGTTCTTCAAACGTCAAGCTCAAAGGAAGGCTAGTTTTATAGCTTCTCTAACCAGCATAACTGTTTTCAGCTGTGCTAACTTAAAAAGGGTTTTCAAGGGTTTTCTACCCCTCCGTTAGTCTTCTAAGGCGATAACACAATGTACCATAAGAACACTGGAGACAGGCCTCCACACACCTATGTAGATATTTCATTAAAAACCAGACATTTCCACCTAGAATAGTCATTGACCACATTAACAATGTATAGAGTGTATTTCTGATTAATTTGATGTTATCTTCATTGGATAAAATAGTGCTTTACTTTGACAAATAAGGACATTTCTTCGTGACCCCAAACTTTTGAACGGTAGTGTATGTGTGGCCTTTAGTGAGTTTAAGCATAGTGTGTGTTTTTTAGGTGCCAGTACATTGAAGATAAACACCTCTTTTTTTTAATTAGCTCATTGAGATACATGTTCATGCTGCCGAAGACATCCCGTGTCTCCGGATTACTCGCTGTCTTCACGCAGGAGTCGAGGCGTCGGCTCATCGTGCCGTTAAGCACGCAAACAAAAGGGAGGCCGGCGCGTTGAGTCATTGATTATCCAGTTCTGTCGAGGCGAGGCGTTTGTCCTCAACTAAACCGGCTCTCTGGATGGCCCCTCCTTGCTCGATGCACATTATCCACCATGATAGTCCTCTGCTCCGCCAAGCCGTTGCTCCGTTGGTTGGTTTTGATTCCATTATCTCCAGACTGCCTGTTTATGCAGACGTGTAGATCAGCGGTTCCCAAACTCAAGAATGCCGCGGCCCAATTTGAAATCTGAAAATGTTCTGCGGCCCACCCAAGCCTTTAATCACAACTCTGATCAAAACATAAACTAGGGATGATTAAATGACCTTCGGAATTTAACCGATTAAAAATGTATGAACCGATAATGTATGTTTTGTATACCATTTTCTCCGAAGCTCATATATATTTACTTTAATACTACAAGAGGGCGCCCCATTGGACATTGTTTTGTTTGGCGGCGCCTTTTGTTGAATAACGACAGGCGGACAAGAGCAGCCGTTTCGAGCGAGAGCCTTATTGTTTTATTCATCTGTTCGTTTAAATTGTTTGTGCTTCATCAATTAATGTTTCACATAACTAATGTGCCGCTAGAATTGTTCAAATAATACTTAAACTAAGAAAAAGATGTACGTTTTGTATCTTATCAAAATTGTATTTATTGTAAATGACCTCTCGTGGCCCACCTGCAGTACCTTCGCGGCCCACCAGTGGGCCCCGGCCCACACTTTGGGAATCGCTGGTGTAGATCATAGAAACGCTTGAAAGGAAAATGGTCGATCTGATCGGACGGTTGTTGCTCGAGCATTTATGCAAACTGTATTTTACTTTGAGGAAATTGCGCCTTTTTATTTAACGTACCACGATGCGTCGACTCAGTTCTCAGTGCCTAAATATGCATGGAAATAAGGAATAAACTACGGCAGGCTAGTTTATTATCAGTGATGGAATACAAGGTGCAAAAGTCAGCGAGCTCCAATCACTGCTGTCCTTCTTGTAATGCATTTATTCTCACATGCAGGGTGAGTGTCTTGTTTGGATATCAAAGAAGTGACCAGTTACTTGTTTTGTTTGTTTGTTTGTATTTTATTCAGTCAATCAAATCAAATACAATACAATATTATCCTACATAATATACAAAAGAGAAAGACTGAAAAGGTATAGGTAGAAGCAAAAAATGCTTATAAATTCCTATCCTAAATTGAAATCAAAATAAATCAGAAAATTAATATAAAATAAAGAAGAAAATAAAACAACAACAAAAAACAACAATAAACAAAATAAAAAACAAAATATATTTATATATACTACCACATACATCTTCCATATTAATACGTTTTTAATTACATTTATAACTCTCAAGAATTGTTTGATAAATAATTCCCTTGAAAACCAAAAAGTATAGGTTTAAAGTGTGTGCTACTCTAAGTAGTATACTTAAATTCAGCTTTGAGGTACTTGAACTTTACTTGAGTAACTCTCTATTTTACCATATGCTTCTACATTTTATACTTTTTACTTCACTACATTTGTCTAGTTACTTTTCAGATTAAGACATAGATATAGTGAAAAGCTTTAGAGGTCCATGCTCCTCAGATCGCTTCATTTAGATAACGATTAAGGGCTCATAGTAGGTACAATTATCCAATACTTCATTTCATTTATGAAGCAGAATTGACTTTTTTCTTTATTCCTACCTCGTGAATTATCTTATGACCCCTCAGATCTGTCACGTGGCCCTTTGAAGGGAGACCAAACCCTAGGTTGGGAAACCACAGGACTAAGAATTACAACAATAACTGTCTTTGAAATAGTTCAAACTAGCATCCCTTCAACCAGCCAGTTGCTGGATCATATCTTGTGAAACTATATGCACACGTTGCTGTATTCTTTCACATTGTTTAAATGATTAATGCTCGCTGTCTCTGTCGTGTCATATCTGACGCGACGTGTTGTCTTCAGGCTCTGAAGCTGAAGACCATCGTGAGAGGAGACGCCCCGACGAGCCTCGTCACCACCGGCCTGTGCAGAAAGGAGGTGAGAACACGTCGGTGAGACATTAATCTCTTCCTGGATTATTTTCTGCAGAAGCGAGTGGACATTGATTCCCATATGTGTGTGTATGTGTGTGTATCTGTGTGTATCTGTGTGTATCTGTGTGTATCTGTGTGTATCTGTGTGCATCTCCTCGTGCGCTGCAGCCTTGGGAGTCCCAGTCCTTCTGCAGCACGTTCCCCAATGAGATCGTGTGTGCCGACTCCTGGGGTCAGTCTCTGCTGGCGGCCACCGACGCTGCTGGGGTCATGCTGCTAGACGGTGAGGTCACACACACACACACACACACACACACACACACACACACGCACACACAACCCCGAACAATATCTCTCCATGTCCTCTAGAATAAAGCCAACCATTCATATCCATTCAATACTGCACTCAGCTAACATGATGATGATGATGATGATGATGATGATGATGGTGATGATGATGATGGTGGTGATGATGATGATGATGATGATGATGATGATGATGATGATGATGATGATGATGATGGTGATGATGATGATGATGTTGTCGTCCTCTTTCAGGCCCTGATCCAGCTGTGCCCAACGCTGGTGAGTGCAACAGTTCAGTATTTATTATTATTAATTTGTTCATATTTCAACCACAATGACTCTTTTTTTTTAACCATCTTTTTAAACATCGGTTTGTTTGTTTTCAGAGACGCATGCGGCGCCCCCCGTCCAGGTGTTTGACAAAACCATGCTGGTGAAGCAGATGCACGTTCTGGAGCCTCAGGACCTGCTCATCACCAGGGCTGACAAAGGTGGACTGAGGCACCACAACCCCCCCCCCCACCCCGCCCCCCCCCCCATCCCTCTCTCTCTTATATCATCTCTTGTCATCTCTCGCTGTGAAGTTGAGTACTTGCTGAGCACTTCCGCCTCGGCTGGCCCAGAGAACATATTGATCTCTGGCTGAGATCTAAGGAAGCTGACCTATAGAGAACCAACCCCCTGGTGTGCGTGTGCGTGTGTATGCGCGAGTGTGTTTGTGTGTGTGTGTGTGTGTGTGTGTGTGTGTGAGAGAGGGCTTTAAACGGACATGCAGAGAGAAACAAATCAAAATGAAACATGCAGAGCAACAAGCGTAACAAACGCGGGAGAAGAAGAACATAACAGACGTCACAGTGAAGGAACACACAGCTGCAGAAGAGCATGTCATTGATTCCCCGGCGGATGATGAGCGAACACTAATATTGACAAACACGGTGGGCTCGGGCTCGCGTGACGGTGGCGTGCGACGTGTGTCACGGCCGTGCGTGGGCTTTGATTGAGCTGCAGAGGGAGCTGAGCCTCGGGAAGCCTTCCAGTAATCCTAGAAGACAAATTAGGAGTTTAACAGAAGTGACTTCTTTTGCGCGTTGCTTCCAGGGAAGGACGCCCGGCTCTACGTGTTCCGGCTCAGCGCGCTGAAGAGGGGCCTGGAGGAGAAGCAGCTCGTCAGGAGCAAGTGTGACAGCCGGGAGAATAAACTGGAGAAAACCAAAGGTACGAGACGCGGGGGCGAGCAGAAGGGCGGGGGTGCTCACGCTCCGCAGATTCATCACCCGGACATTTTCATCTCGATTCGTCCGTTTTAGAACAACGGTCTGGGGGTCGTGTGCGCGACCTTTGACCCCCTGCTGGTGTCGTGCCAGCCATCTGTCGATGCATTGATCTGTGCCATGTGCCACCCACAGCACGACATATGTCCAATGTACTGTCTATCTCTGCCCCCACCCTCCTCCTCCTCCTCCTCCTCCTCCTCCTCCTCCTCCTCCTCCTCTTCCTCCTTCCTCCTCCTCCCTCCTCCTCTTCTTCCTCCTCTTCCTCTACTTCCTCCTCCTCTTCCTTCTTCCTCCTCCTCCTATTCCTCCTCTTCCTACTCCTCCCTCCTTCCCTTTCTCCTCTTCTTACTCCTCCTCCTCCTATTTCTCCTTCTCCTCTTCCTCCTCCTCGTCTTCATTTTCCTCTTCCTCCTCATCTTCCTCTACCTCCTCTTCCTCCTCCTCTTCCTTCTTCCTCCTCCTCCTCCTCTTCCTTCTTCCTCCTCCTCCTATTCCTCCTCTTCCTACTCCTCCCTCCTCCCCTTTCTCCTCTTCTTACTCCTCCTCCTATTCCTCCTTCTCCTCTTCCTCCTCCTCGTCTTCATTTTCCTCTTCCTCCTTATCTTCCTCTACCTCCTCTTCCTCTTCCTTCTTCCTCCTCCTCCTATTCCTCCTCTTCCTACTCCTCCCCATTCTCCTCTTCTTACTCCTCCTCCTCCTATTTTCTCCTTCTCCTCTTCCTCTTCCTCGTCTTCATTTTCCTCTTCCTCCTCATCTTCCTCGACCTCCTCTTCCTTCTTCCTCCTCCTCCTCTTCCTTCTTCCTCCTCCTATTCCTCCTCTTCCTACTCCTCCCCATTCTCCTCTTCCTCCTCCTCCTGCTCCTCCTATTCCTCCTTCTTCTCTTCCTCCTCCTCGTCTTCATTCTCCTCCTCCTCCTCATCTTCCTCTACCTCCTCTTCCTCTTCCTCCTAACTCCTTCTCCTATTCCTCCTTCTCCTCTTCCTCCTCCTCGTCTTCATTTTCCTCTTCCTCCTCATCTTCCTCTACCTCCTCTTCCTCCTCCTCTTCCTTCTTCCTCCTCCTATTCCTCCTCTTCCTACTCCTCCTTCCTCCCCATTCTCCTCTTCCTCCTCATCTTCCTCTACCTCCTCTTCCTTCTCCTCCTCTTCCTCCTAACTCTTCCTCCTTCTCCTATTCCTCCTTCTCCTCTTCCTCCTCCTCGTCTTCATTCTCCTCTTCCTCCTCCTCCCTCCTCCCCCACCTCCTCCTCCTCCTAGGGTGCCATTTGTACTCTATCAACACCCACCACGGCTCAGAGCTGAGGATCGTGGCGGCCATCAGGAACAAACTCCTCCTCATCACCAGGAAACATCCGCGGTTCGAAGGCTCGAGCGCCGTCGGCGTGGCAACCGACTCGCCGGTGGAGGAGTTCCAGTACATACGGGTACAGCGAGCGCACACGAGGGAATTAAAAGAATGAATGAAACGGATAAGAAATGCGGATTAAATGAATGAAAGAATAGGACAATAAAACATTAACTTCCTTTTCAAAACTTTTTTTTTTTAAGTGGCCAATTTACCAAAATTAAAGTCAAAGTGATATTACATCACAGACGTGATTTTAATGAGTACTTACACTTTCTGAGGATGACATTACCTCCAATGTCAAATAAGCATGGTCTTCTTATAGATGTGAAAAAACATCCTTTAATTAAAACAGTTTAATGCAGTGACATACGTCTGCACATTAATGCTTACATTGCAAAATAAATCAACCACTAACAGCCAGTTTGGCATATTTTGAATGGTGCCAATTCACCAAAAACCAATTCAAAGAACTGGGATCAAAACGTCGAGATTACAAAACAAAGAAATGAGCCAGTATTGTGAAAAAGACTGTTGTGCTATATAAGTGTGTGTGGTTGTGTGTGTGTTGTGTTATGCGTTGAGGTCATCGTGTGTCGTCCTCCCGCTAGGAGATCTGCCTGTGTGACCCGCCGGTGGTGATGGCGCTGGTGGATGGGCCGACCGGGGAAAACGACAACATGATCTGCGTGGCCTATAAGCATCAGTTTGACCTCATCAACGAGAGCACCGGCGACGCCTACCGGTTACACCACGTGGACGCCAACAGGGTGAGGCCCTGCACACACACCTCGACACCAGAAGAGTTAGCGGTTTTATTTACCTGCTGAGTGACGGCGACGGCGTCATTCACAGGACAAACGGCTGTGAGAACAGAACATCCATTTCTGCTTTCTCAATTTCTCCTTTGAAAGAATGAACGATGTAGGCAGCGTCTTTTTTATTGCCTTTTGAGGGTTTGTGACCTGGCGTTCATTTGTTTAAAGACGGTCTCTCAGATCCGACCTTTCGGATGCGGTTGAAACGATTTCCCTGAAACTCGTCTCTCTGCCTGCAGGTACATTTCGTAGCAGCCATCGATGTGTATGAAGACGGGGAGGCGGGTCTGCTGCTGTGCTACAACTGTGAGTCTTTCGGTGAACTCTGGATAGTTCAGACGTGACATGGTTCAGGTCTCTCTGGTGTCAAAACTTCCCCTTTGAGGAATAGAAATCAAAGCAGAGACCGATCCAGAATATTAACAGTGAGCGATGGATTTTAAAAAACGTAGCCACTAACTTTAGCTTTTTTAGTGTCTAGATAATGGGACAAATATCTCTCAATTGTAGTGTACCGTTTAAAATGACTATAAATCATAAGAAAGTAAAATCTGTTTCCTGTGTGTGCTGCAGACATCTGCTCCTATAAGAAGGTGTGTCCGTTTAACGGCTCCACGCCGATGATCCAGTCCAACGCCTCGGACTTCCACTTCAGCTGGAACCAGATGCCCAATGCTATCGGTAGGTTACCACGGCAACAATGCCCGGTCCCCGCCCGGCCCATGATGCTGATGCTGCTGGCCTGGCCGGAGCTAGCTGTTGCCATGGAAACACCATGCTTAGCCACAAGCATCCCATTGGCCAATGGCATTATTTGTGTGTGTGTGTGTCTGTGTGAGTGTGTGTGTGTGTGTGAGTGAGTGTGTGTGTGTGAGTGTGTGTGTGTGTGTGTGAGTGTGTGTGTGAGTGTGTGTGTCTGTGTGCGTGTGTGTCTGTGTGTGTGTGTCTATGTGTGTATGTGTGTGTGTCTGTGTGTGAGTGTGTGTGTGTGTGTGTGTGTGTGTGTCTGTGTGTGAGTGTGTGTGTGTCTGTGTGTGTGTGAGTGTGTCTGTGTCTGTGTGTGAGTGTGTGCATGCGTGTCTCTGCGTGATTGTGTGTGCGTGTGTGTGTGTGTGTGTGTGTGTGAGTGAGTGTGTGAGTGTGTGTGTCTGTGTGAGTGTGTGTGTGTGTGTGTGTGTGTGTGTGTGTGTGTGCGTGTGTGTGTGTGTGTGTGTGTCTGTGTGTGAGTGTGTGTGTGTGAGTGTGTGTGTGAGTGTGTGTGTCTGTGTGTGAGTGTGTGTGTGTCTGTGTGTGTGAGTGTGTCTGTGTCTGTGTGTGAGTGTGTGCATGCGTGTCTCTGCGTGATTGTGTGTGCGTCTGTGTGTGTGTGTGTGTGTGTGTGTGTGTGTGTGAGTGTGTGTGTGTGTGTGTGTGTGTCTGTGTGTGTGTGTGTGTGTGTGTGAGTGTGTGTAGGCGTGTATGTGTCTGTGTGTGTGTGTGTGAGTGTGTGCATGCGTGTCTCTGCGTGATTGTGTGTGCGTGTGTGTGTCTGTGTGTGTGTGTGTGTCTGTGTGTGTGTCTGTGTGTGTGAGTGTGTGTGTGTGTGTGAGTGTGTGTGTGTCTGTGAGTGTGTGTGTGTCTGTGTGTGTGAGTGTGTGTAGGCGTGTATGTGTCTGTGTGTGTGTTTGAGTGTGTGCATGCGTGTCTCTGCGTGATTGTGTGTGTGTCTGTGTGTGTGTGTGTCTGTGTGTGAGTGTGTGTGTGTGTGTGTGTCTGTGTGTGTGTGAGTGTGTCTGTGTGTGTGTCTGTGTGTGAGTGTGTGTGTGTGCAGGCGTGTGTGTGTATCTGTGTGTGTGTTTGAGTGTATGCATGCGGGTCTCTGCGTGATTGTGTGTGCGTCTGTGTGTGCGTGTGTGTGTGTGTGCGTGTGTGTGTTTATTTTTATTAATGCAGACGGTGATGAAAAGCAAATCCAGTGGGTATTGAACCATCACCTGACCCTGTTGATAACAAGTGAAACAACCACTACAAAGAGTACTAGAGTAACAGAACAACACTTAAGATACTCTATTAATTATGTTGACGTACATATTTATAATAACAATTGACCTAAACAACATAGATAATGTGAAAGGTGTCGCTCTTTGATATTTCCCATATCGTCATATCATAACATCTATCACCCGATTGTGAGCCGTTGCACCTGTGAGTCGGTTTGTTTGAGGGATTGAGATATTACATCACGATATTATTTTCCAGGTCGTGCTGCGGGAGTTGATCCAACTTGTCAAAGGGTTGAACGTACATTTTGCTCGTGGTGTCTTCGCAGTTTGTGCGTTTCCGTACATCCTGGCCTTCACGACGGACTCCATCGAGATCCGACTGGTCGTCAACGGGAACCTGGTGTACACGGCGGTGGTGCCGGAGCTCCAGCTGGCGGCCTCGCAGGTCAGTGTGACGCCATGGCGTGTGCCCGTCACAATGCTTCATTACCTTCGCATTGAAAATGCGGAAGGTTATGTTTTGATCGCCATGTATTTATTTATTTGTATGCGTGTTACTCGCATAACTCAAAAAGTATTAAACCGAATCGCATGAAATTTGGTGGGATGATTGGTTATTATCCGGGGACCATTCGATTAGATTTTGGGATCGATCGGGTCAAAGGTCAAGGTCAAGGTCATGAAAAGGTCAAAATCTTTATCCAATTGGCATGCAACTAATGCCAAAATGTTCATAATTCAATGCCTAATCTTGTGATATGCGAAGGTATGCGCTCTACCGAGTGCCCGTTCTAGTTGTGTGTGTGTGTGTGTGTGTCGGGTGATTAGGAAGTAAGAAATGCACTTTATGTGTACCCACAACCACGCTGGGTTTCCCTCTAAGCAAGAGTCCTTTTGGATTATGAGTGTTGTTGAGTGCTCGGAGGTCTCACTCTGCATTATAGAAAGTGGCTGTCTCAGCTTTCTCGTTTCAATCAATCTTTATTACCCGGGTGGGAAATATGGCATGGTTATAAATCAATAATACGCTCGTCATTCATGCACATAGATCATTTTAAAAAGACCCCGGTGCACCTGGCATAAAACAAATAGTTATTCCCCCGCCTGACTCGATCCGCTCTGTCCCTTTTTTTTCCCTTTTCATATTTCCTGGCATCTCGACCTCATTTTCCTTCCGTCTTTTCCACCCCGCAGTCGGACATATATTTTGTTTCCTCGGCTCCGGTGAGCTCGGCCTCCAACTGCAGCTCGAGGGACACCAGCTCCCAGAGTTCCCCTCAGACGCCCACCGGCTACGAGATGCCCGCGTTCCCTTCGCCGCTCGGTGACGGTAAGCGCGGGAATGTTGACGTTGGCGTAGCATAACTTTTTTTCTTTTTAATGCCATGCGGCCCCATTAGCCCGGAGCCTCATTTACATAAAGCTGCCTCAGCAGAAATGTTCTTTGAAGCTGCTGCCAGAGTTGATTTTCTCTCTCACGGTCGAATCATGTGGAGTTTTCTCGTGCGAGAAATTAGCTTGAATTCATGTTTATTCATCTCTATCTCGTCCTTCTTAACGCTACAATTCTAACGTTTTAGTCTCAAGACAAATAATAAAACGTCTCATATCTATAGCTTATTTTTGTGCAACCTTCCAAATTACTTTTAATATGTTTAAACACATGATGAGACTTTATAGCTTACCGTTTTATGTACAAGATGAGTTCAACCCATGCTCGAATGATCTGGAAAACGGCGAGCACTTATGTATTATGAGTTGGTTTTCTCTCTCACGCTCGAATCATGTGTCGTTTTCTCGTGCAAGAAATTAGTTTGCCTTCATCTTTATTCATCTCGACCTCGTCCTTTCTCACGCTACAATACTAACATCATTTCTCGTCTCATGACACGTAAAAAAAACGTCTCCTTTCGATAGCTTAACACATACAACCTTCCAAATAACGTTCAATATGTTCAACACATTATGAGATTACTTTACATTGTAGTTGACCTTTTTACGTATGCGATGAGTTCAACCTATGCGCGAATGATATGGAAAACGGCGAGCACTTATGTAGATGTGATTAGTTCAAACAAGACCCGTTTCCATTCTGACAAGACTGAAGATTACAACAAGGAGAGCGGACTAATCATCCGCACGCCGCCTCCCTCCATCGCCGCCGAGTGTCTCTCGGAGGGCGGAGAAAGCTTTCGAGGATGATTGAGGATCAATACGAGCGCCGGCCTTCCCCGCCTGTCACAAGCTCCTCCTCCATCTTCAGGCTCCCCCTCTGCCCTCACAGCTGACCTCGTCACAGATTGATGCAACCGTCTGAAAACGGACGACGTCCGGGTCGCAACAGGCCGACGGACGGCGGCAATGTCGACTTCTCGACGCTCGTCGGGCTTTTCCCGGCTGTCGAAAGGGACGCGACGTAATTCTGGAACAAGGCTTCGCGAGAACGATTATTTTGACGCACCATCAAAGCAGGCAGCGTGTATTTAGAGGTCCCATTAAGGCGAACGGCGAGGAAGGTTTGACTGTCGCTGCTGCAATTATCGCCGAGGACGGGGCTTTATGCTCTTAGGCCGGTTCATTTCTCTCAAAGGGATTCTCATTTCCTGTTTCAGCTGGTTATTCACGTCGTTCACCTAACAGAGAGCCTACTGTGTGTGTGTTTTCTGTGTGTGTTCGGTTTGTGTAACCCTCTTCTTCATCCCTGGTTCAGATTCTATACGGATCCCCTATGGTACCAAGCTTTCCCTGTACATGTCTAAGGATGCCGAAGGTACTGCGGGAATCCTCCCACAACTCGATCCTCAGTTCATAATGAATGATGCTCGTGCCGCTGCCTCCACTGACATGCACACACGCTCCCGGATTTGCACCGCCCCGTTCGCTCCAACGGCGGCATGTTGACTTGAATGCTGAGTGAACATTATGTCTTCCCCATCCCCCCTTCTTGTCTTCACTAATAACGAGGCATTAGCGCGAGGGGAAAGAGCGAGGTGAGAGAGTGTAAAGTAAAAAAAAAAAAGTGAAGCAGAGCAGATAACGTCGATCGATTGGGGGGGGGGGAGGAGATGCATAAAGGGAGGGGTGGTGTATAATAAAGCGCGAGGTTGGGAGAGAAGGAAGGAGGGGGGGGGAGGGGAAGAGGGAAGGAGAAGACACGTCTGCCGCAGCATGATTTACAGATTGCACTGTCGCCATGGAGACTTTTGTCAGCGCCTCTCTCTTCGATCCAAAGTGGCGGTCCAAATAGAAGAGCCACGATCAGGTGGGGGGGGTGGGGGTGGGGGGTGAGAGAGGTAGAAAGGGGCGCTGACAAAAAATCCCCATCCTCTTAACTGCCGTATCTGCCCCTCGGGGGGTGGGTTTCATGTGATGTAATCGCACCAGTAATGTGAACAAGCACCGGCTTATAGACCTGCAGCAGACCACCTCTCAGCTGTGGAGAATTTGCCCCCCCCCCCCCCACACACACACACACACGCACACAATATTTGGCATGTGCCAGTGTGATGCAGCATGACACTCCCCCCCCCCTGGTCCAGAAACGCATGTGGAATATATCGATCTCTGTGGTTTATATATTCTAAAATAACTGCATGCCTTTCACCCGCAATTTCGAATCTGTTGCCAGTCTTCGCAGCGAAGGAAAACAATCCGTATAACAACGGGGACGCCGCGCACTGGACGGACATCGGCTGGCGGCCTTCTATTTACTCGCTTCTCGCCGCGCTGACATTTCGGACGAGACCTCTTTGAGCGAACCCACAGATTCGCTCTCATCGATTGGCTCTCGCCTCCGTGTTACCGTCAGCCCGGAGAGGAGCTGCCGAACCGCAATGCTGCTCCCCGGTGGCAGAACGCCGCCGCCGCCGCACGTTGTGCCGTTTGAACATAAAAACGCTCCAAACGTCCACTTGATGCGTCCAGAGGAAACTTTAAAGCGTTTTATCGTCCGCTGAATAAAAGATGGTCCCGCGATAAAATGATTACAACTATCACATTAGCTCTCCGGAGTAAGGATGATTCATTTTAAGAGCACATGCTGTTTCAGTAAATCGGACTATTAATCACTTTGGAGTGTCTTTTGTTTGAAAGTGGAAGTTTGATTCACAAAATGGGTCTTTTTAGATTTATTTCTTATATTCGTTGTTTAGCATTTATTTTTATGTGCTCTGAAAATTGACTAGTAGAGGATTGATACTGGCTTGAGGTTAATTATCCATTGCAATACACACTTTTATTTGTGTGTGATGCTATTGCAATCAGTGTCTCCCTCTGACGATGCATTCAATGACTGTATTGAAATACATAAAATCGCGAAAATCAATTACTTCTCGTTTGATTTTCATCGATACAGCATGTGGAACATTTGAGGGTCTTTGAATGCACCACCAGGTGGGTTTTAAAAATAATTTACTTGGACATTTTCGGGTATTTCTTTTATTGTCTGGGATTACATGAGAGTAACCCACTCATGTCTGTCCGGTAAAGAAGATGTCATACGCCATTCGTAAGCAAATGTATCTGGGGGAAAGAAATACGAAGTGCAGTGAGAGCTTAATCTCATCTTCTCCTCAATAATAAACGTATTTCCCAAAAACCTCCAATTTTTTCGAGAAATATAAATTTCTTTCACGTGTAATTTGGTAAAAAAGTTAAATTGAATGTTCGGGTGGAAAATCAAAAAAATTATATATGCTTTAGACATGCATGCAAAGGCATGCAACATCACTATTGCACTACAGTATCTCACGTGGCTCCTTCCTTCTCTCTGACTTTGTCCTGCTGCTCTTCCCTCATCCCATCCTTCTCCTCCTCTGGGTTCCCCCCCCCCCCCCACCCACCCCCCACCACCAGGTGAAGCGGCATGTAAGCACATGTTCAAGATCCCTCTGTGTAACCTGGTGGGCCGCAGCATCGAACGACCCCTCAAGTCCCCGCTGGTCAACAAGGTCCTGACCACGCCGGCCCCCGCCATGGTGCCCCCCACCCCGCTCATCGCCGCCACGCACTCGCTCTCCCTCTCCCGCATGGAAATCAAAGAGATCGCCAGCCGCACACGCAAGGAGCTGCTGGGTAAGAACTAAATACACACTCTGTGCATTTATTTTATAATTTGACACTTTGGGAAATATGAGTCGTAGCTTTTCTATCAGCCGCTTAGCTTAGTTTAGCATAAATACTGAAAGCGGCGAGTCTGGCTCTATCTAAAGGGAACAAAATTGACTAAATTCTCTGAAAATGGAAGCATTATGTTTCTCCCACTCCGTCCCACTCTCATAAGCTCAGGAACGCCTTGAAGTATTATTTTTTTTTGGCACAACTTGGGCTTAATGATGTGGTCAAAGGTCATCTTTTTTGGCCATAACTCAAGAATTCACAAGCTAACTGTAATAGTTTTGCATACATATTTATGAGGATGAAATGCGAGCTGTAGCCTTGTACTGAGGAGAGATACGAGAGTGGTATTGATCTTCTATAACCAATAAGTGTGTTTCCCAAACATCAAACTGTTCCTTTTCACTCATTCACATGTTTATGCTCATACGAACAAAAGGCCTGACCGAGGAGCCAAGTGGAAAGTCAGACGGCGGAACCGTCAAACAGAGGAAGATGAGCAAGAAGAACGCAGACGAAGACCCCAAAGCGCGGGCGCTGACGTCAACCAACAGCGACAGGTATCAGATATATAGATATACATATGCTACCGTTCAAAATGCTGGGGTCACCCAGACGGTTTTCGAGTCCTATATGTTTCTGATCAACAGGTCGGCCTCAGAGTCCGTGGAATCGGACCTGGACGCCCAGCTGCACTGCTCGTCCAGTTCGGAGGCGGAGCCGAGGAAGGCGATGCTGCGAGAAGAGAGCCCGCCTCTCGCCAGCGCGTTCGCCCCGTCCACGTCCTTCGAAGAAAACGTCTTGGACCTCAAGTGAAGACAATCCCCACCGTGCACTTGCCTCGTGCACTTCCCCCTTCCCGCTCCTGTGCTGTCACCGGTATTTCATTGTTTTTAGTTGGTTTCTTTAAAAAAAAAGAAAAAATCTGTTTGTTTGACTTTTTTGTTGTTGTTGTTGTTGTTGTTGTTGTTGTTTATATGCCCGTATCTTTGGTCTCCCCCCTTCCATCAGACAAGATGAGTGCAGTGGGACGCACGACGTGTCCATGTGCGTTTTTTGTTTCCCTCGCCGGGTGTTTGTGTTGCCCGCCCCCCCCACACACACACCCATCTCCTACCCCCGCAGCAGATAACCCAAAGAGGCGGCGAGGTTGCGTAACACGCCGCGGTTTATTCAGCCTCCAGATATAATGTCACCAGTTTGATGCCAAACCACAAACTGAATGTAAAATCTGCGCACCGAGGCACGGCAACAAAAATCTCTGCGTTCACTCTTCCCTCCGAGAGCTTCATACGTGTGCGTTGTATATTATGTGATTATTTCCGATCCACTTTGTGGTATGATATGCATACGCGTGTGTACATCTGTTTATACACGAAAATGCATACACAGTGACAGGCCTGTGTTGCATATTTATAGATATATTATAAAAGTCCATTTTATTCCCATATTTAGTGAATGTATGTGTTATGCTCTCTGTATTATTCTCCCTCTTCACAGTATACAGGTCGACAGGGCTGGAGGCAAAGTCTCCCACAAGTGCCATTTCCCAGCGTCCTCCACTGAACTACACCTCTTAACAGCCACCGTAATCTGGTGTCTGACAGTAGCAGCCATGATTGTAGTCCTCATTCGATTACCATATGGTGTCCCACAACTCGATTCAGTTTGGATGAATTCCCTTCCCGGAGGCCCTTCTCCCTCCTGGGAGAATGAGACGTACTTGAAACTGCATGACATAATAATGTATCGTGACTTCTGCTCCGAAAAGAAATGAGCTTCTGTGGAAACCATAACGTCCGCGACGTCACACCAAACATGGCGTCATAACAACGTACGTGTGGATGTTTAGAGGTACGGTGGCCCAGAGGACAAAACTACAAAATACTAAAGTTAAAACACAGCATTCTGAAAACTAAAAAGTTAAAAGCAGAAACTGTCCCGACCTAATTAGCATTAAGTATGAAGTGTTTTCAATGTGTGTCCGTTTTCTTTCTCTTTTGTACGTCAAAGGTGCAGAAGGGCAAGGAATTCGGAAGTTCTCCCAATTCTTGAAACAACGCAGAAATGTACAAGAAATATATTGTTCACCTTGCACAGAATCCCATTTGAAATGCCCGCGGAAATCATTCTGGATTTAGATTTCATTTAATTGCGTTCGTCGTTTTCTTCCTCGTTTTTTTTGGACACGCGACCGCTTCAGAAACCTCCGTCACGCTTTTAAACATGCAGCTCTTTGAGGTCGTCGTCAGAATGATCGCAGTGGCCGTGTCTTCCATACGTTCGTAATGATGAGGTGTTTCTTCAGGAATTCCCACCCGAAATTCAAAATGAACGGATGCGTTAAACTCTCTGAACCTCAAACTGCCACTCTCACTCCCATCGTTCTCTTCTTCTTTCTAAAACAATTGAAATATTGGCGATGAGCCACATGTCTGCCATCTCTCCCTGGGAGACCCACATAGACTGTGGAAATAAACACGCGTCGTTTCACCTTTCATTGCTTGACACTACACCTGCGACCCGTTTCCCACGGTTACAACTCCTCATATTTCATTCACGCTCTCTTTCATGTGAAGTTGAGCCGGCAAATTCTGTTTTGGCTCTCGGCCATCCAGCCGCCATCTTTTTACGAAAAGCGATACGGGCTCAGCTTCAGCCGGCACTCGATCCCCGCTGCGAGTTTATCAGAAATATCACTCTCAAGTATAAATGCACTTTTCATTCGAACTGAGCACCAAGGGAGAAGTTACATAAGTCCTGCGAGTCGGTGTGAATCCCCACCAAAATCCAACTTGAAATAAGGAGAAAGGCCCAAAGAGAAGCCTTGAGGATCCACTGGTACGATAGATAGAGGACTAAACTGGGAGCTAGTGTTGGAACGCGGCCTTCTGATCACGCCTTCCCTCTGTTCTCCTAGCTCACGATAACACAACTCAGAAAGATTAAAAAGGGAAGAAGAAGAATGGGATGTTTGGGGCGGGGTTAAAAAAGGTACTCTGGTGTTTATTCCTCTGGGGGGCGTCCGTTACCGTGTGTGACGCTGCTTCTCCCACGTACGATGTTCCTATTTCTCTCGTATTTCTGTCACGTACTCTTTGTTCCTACCTCCCCTTGGCATTTTCACTGTTTTTATTTGTTTTTTTTGTATTTTTAGTCTATATTTACTGTTTGGACTGTTTGCTGAACCTCTCTGTGATATCAAAACGAAAAGAAAATCATCAAAAAAAACACCAAGTGTCTTAAAATATTGTATCGCCATCGTTTTTAATGCCAAGTACTACTTGTAAATGTTTGTGTATCAAATGTGGCCTCAAATGAAACTGAACTATATTATTATTATTGATATTATTACGATTATTATTTGAGCAATTATTTTAAACAAGTGCTGTAGACCACTGCTGTGAAAGTAGTCGATTCTGTTCATTGATATGTAATAAATATTTATGAAATTTGGCAAATTGTTTGTTTGTTGGTTTTGACTTTTTAATCTTACTTTATAGAAGAAGATTTCAGGTCCGGATTTGCTCTTTAAAAAATATTTTCTGTTTTCAGCTTGTTTAAAATTCTTATTTGGAAAACATGAGAAACAACATTTTACATCCCGTGGCCTTTAGTCGCCGGGCAGATTACAGACCTTCAGCATTGAATGTTGAGACATTTTAGAGATGTGGTGTGTTCTCTTAATTAAGTAAAAAAGGAGGTCTACAAAGAGACGAAGCAACGATAAACATTGTGCGCTGCTTGTGTATGAAAGGCATTTAATACATTATCATAGAAATATCAATTATAGCCGCTGCTATATAAAGATTATGAGGACTTCCTACATTAATTAGTGGTGATTGTGGCCACAAGGTGGAGATACATAATTATCTAACTGCACCCTCCAAAAATATGTGTACTTGTTACCACTAACCTCCCCCACACACACACACCCACCCCTCTCTCTCTCTCAGCCCATGAAACACTACTCCTAGCCAATAAAAACATATCTCTCATATCTGAGGCAAAGTGAGTGTGTGTGTGTGTGGGCGTGTGTGTGCGTGTGTGAGCTCATCGGCTGAGAAGAAGAGAGTAAAAGGGAGGCGTGTAGGAGAGAGGCCTCGTTTCCTTTCACCCTGGAGCTGCAGGCAGGTTGAGACGACCCCCCCCCCCCCCCCCCCGCCCCGCTGACGCATACCGGATGTGGCCCTCGCCGCTTTGTCCCTGACGTGTCATTAGCTTTACGTTCCACCCAGATCTAATGTATCGCTGATGCTCACTCAACCCGCTCAAAGGACAAAGACTTAGGCTTTTTCCAGTCCCTCCCACGTTTGATTTTCTTTTAACGGTTTGTTATTTTTCTTTTGTTTGGAATCAAAACTCCTTAGCCACGAAACATCGCCGCTCTGTAATTTAGCAGTTTAGTCATCGCTGGAAATGGGATAACTGGAAATACATCATCTTCAGGGCTGGGAGAGTATTGGTTGAAGCCAAAGACATGTCACACAGGTGTGAGACATAAGCGAGGGGAAAAAAAATCATTTTTAAACTTACGCCGATGGAACTGGTTTGCCGTGCTGGATAGTTATTGAACCCTGTCGGTATGCCCACGAGGCCCCGGCTCCCTCATGGCCCCTCAGGATACGACAGTGAACACAACACAGAGCCAAAGATCTTGCATAATAGGTGAAGGAATGCTGGAGCTTTGCCGCGGACTTTTGGATCATCTCACATTCCCTCCCCACACACACACACACACACAGACAAAGTGGGGCCCGGTTCCCTTAAAACAAGAACACTCTGTCTGTGGGTGCACAACCAGGCTTTGGCAGCACAATCATAAACGTCTCGTAATGTAATAAAAGTGAACTTGGTTAGATGCGTCAAATGTTTTATTGCTTACAAAAATGCATTTAATAATAAATTATAATAAGAACACTTTTAAAAGCTTCCAGACACGTTTTCACAGATATAAAATTCTTTCACCGTTCTTGTTTTCTGCAGGTGGGTATCAAGTCATCAGTGAACACAAAAGAGGGGGTCAGTGCTGGAAAAGTCTTCCAATGTGGCCTCAACCCAACGTCTACAACTCTTCGTCGGTTAGTTTCCGTCGGTTCATTTCAACAGAACCTTGATCGAAAGACAAATGCGGGCAACAAAACTTCATTTTTTAAAAAATAGAACAGTAGGCTACCGGGATGTCAACTTCATACAACATTGTAAACAAAACCATTTAAAAAATACTGGCGAAATCTCACAAAACCCATTTATGGATGTAATCGCGCGCCTATTGCACTCTCACTGGCATTCCTGTCTTTTATGTTCCCCCCTCACAGGAGGCCTCTCTCCGCTGTCCTCCTCGTGCTTTTACTGTGAAAAGACGCAATCAATCTCTCCAGAACCTCGAGTCCAGCCCCTCGTTTCTGGGGTGTTTTAGGCGTACGCCGCCACGGCGATGAGGATCTGCAGCGCCATGGAGACGCACGGTATCTGTGCCACGATGTAGGCCAGGGAGCGGGTCGGCGCCTGCAGGGCGAGCAGGTAGGCGAAGGTGTGCAGCATGCGAGCCATGAAGAAGACCAGGAAGTGGAGGCGGGCCACGGCCAGGCAAGGTCCAGTCATGGAGTAGATGGCACCCAGGAAGAGGAAGGGGAGGATGTTCTCCATGTCGTTGATATGAGCTCTATAGGAGACCCAGAAAAGGCAATTTAGTCACATGTTTTTTTTAAATTCACAGTAAAGTTGTGATTCAGTGAGACATAGTGAAGGCTTTCTTCCTCAATGGAATATGTAAGTGACTCATTCAAGTTGTTTCTTTTGCAGTTTTCCTGAATATTTGTCCAGGAGAATGACGAATCGTTGCTCATCGAACGACTTTCTCCTTTTTGGCCGACCAGTCGGACCACTCATCAGTTTTCCTACTTCCCCTCCAACAACTGAGATCCACTATTTCATAATATTGTTCGTGGAAAGCTGCCCTTGTTCTTGCAGGAATATGCACGTCAAAAAGGAAAAGATGAGGCATGCAGAACGCCTCAAGTTGTAGGAACGGGCCAGGATGGAGGTTGGAAAACAACGAGGAGCGTTTTCTACAAGTAGAAAACATGTGCTGTCACTATACTGCTGTCAAAGATCATCTCCTGCAGGCTGACAACTCTTGTTTTTTTTTAAATGCAGGAATTCCCTATAAAAAGCTATCATTCTCTAATAATCTTTCGAAAATCGACATTTGCAGTGGAGGTCTGTAACGTGCAGAAATAACATCAAACCCCGGAAGATTCTGTAAAATCATTAATCAGATGCACTGATGCAACATCCTCATGATGCGATGGTGGAAAGTACTGCTCTCAGATACTGTACTCAAGTACACATTTAAAGGTACTTTGCATGATGTTGTTGTTGTTGTTTTATTTCATGCCCCTTTGTAATGAACTTCTATCCACTACACAAGAGGCAGATGCTCAACTAAAACCGATTTGAAAACCTACTTTACACATTTTAATTCGAGGTATGATGAGATAATAAAATATATGAATAGTAATAGATGAAGCTAACCAACAGCATATCAAAAATACTTCCAATAGTAATAGAAATGCTACTTAAATGCATCAATACTCAACAGGTCTATAGTATAACCCTTGCAGGCCATGTATATATATATATATATATATATATATATATACAGTACATACAAGTACATGTGGATTGTGTTGGTGTATTATTTACATTGTGGTACTTTATACCACAGTAAAATATCTGAATACTTTATGATCTAATGGAAAAACACTCACTGATTGTAGCAGCAGTAAAAAAGGAGTCTACTCCTTCAAATTAAAAGCATGCCATGACATTATTTACATTGGGGTACTTTATACCCGAGTAAAAGATCTGAATACTTCCTTTATGATCTAATGGGAAAACACTAACTGATTGTAGCAGCAGTAAATAAGTAGTCTACTCCTTCAAATTAAAAGCATGTCGTGACAGTGTGAACTCTTTCTGCTCTCTCACCTGCGGCATCTTTCCACATCTGGATCCTCTCGGTGATACTGTAAGCCTCCGTGTCTCAGCGAGTCCTCGGGGTTGGCAAAAGCCTTTGGAGGAGAATAAAAAGGAAACAAAAAGTTTCAATGGAAGCTCCCCCCCGGTGCAGAACTCCTCCTGCAGTGATCCACTTCTTCCTCACAGAGTCACTCACCTTTTTGCGCAGCCTCATTTGTCCCGTTATTATCGCGACAATGTACATTTTCATCACCAGCAGCACGCCGTAGAACACGAAGCAGGAGAACACTTCGTTTCTTATCAAGACCGCCATGTTTTGTTGTTGTTTTTGAATGATCCAAGTCGAGCTGCGCGGGGATGCCAGAGGAGCTCTGAGGTTGGTGCGTGCGTAAAGCTGCGAAAAGAAAAAGTGAGAGTGAGCCCGAGGGAGGAGGCATTTTTGTAAGGTCGGTTATGCCTCCACCCACTACCTCGAATCATGAAGGCAGGTTAAGGGGGGGGGGGAACACTTCATTCATAATTACGTGAACCCCAGACAGAAATCTCTTGGCACCTCAAAGTGGTTCCCCGAGGGTATAGCGATATTAAAAAGTCCCTCAGATGATGGAAGAAGGGATATTCTACTCATGAGTAAGATATTTTATTTTCACTATCATGGTAGAGGTGGAGTAGGCTACATTATATATATATATATATATATATATACAGGACTGTCTCAGAAAATTAGAATATTGTGATAAAGTTCTTTATTTTCTGTAATGCAATTAAAAAAACAAAAATGTCATGCATTCTGGATTCATTACAAATCAACTGAAATATTGCAAGCCTTTTATTATTTTAATATTGCTGATTATGGCTTACAGCTGAAGAAAACTCTAAAATCCTATCTCATAAAATTTTAATATTTCCTCAGACCAAGTAAAAAAAAAGATTTATAACAGCTGAGTGTTTGTCAAGGCTCAGGAAACCCTTGCAGGTGTTTCGAGTTAATTAGACAATTCAAGTGATTTGTTTAATACCCTACTAGTATACTTTTTCATGATATTCTAATATTTAGAGATATGATATTTGAGTTTTCTTAAGCTGTAAGCCATAATCAGCAATAAATCAGAATAAAAGGCTTGCAATATTTCAGTTGATTTGTAATGAATCCAGAATGCATGACATTTTTGTTTTTTTAATTGCATTACAGAAAATAAAGAACTTCATCACAATATTCTAATTTTCTGAGACAGTCCTGTATATATATATATATATAAATATATTTCAGATATCGTAGGAAAGTTATTCCATAACAATATTATTATTATATTATATATATACATATATATATATGTATATATATACATCTATATGTATATAGATATATATATATAAATATATTTCAGATATTGTAGGAAAGTTATTCCATAACAATATTATTATTATATTATATATATACATATATATATATATAAATGTATATATACATATATATGTATATAGATATATATATATAAATATATTTCAGATATCGTAGGAAAGTTATTCCATAACAATATTATTATTATATTATATATATATATATATATATCATATACTTTAAAACTTAATTTTACTTCAGTCCAGCACATGGGTCACCTGTGAAACGGATGTCCCAGCTCATTGTGTAACTTCAGGTGAAAGATGAATTATGATCTGAGTCAGACTGTTTGACTGTGAGCCACATATTCTTGCTTATGCGTATTGTGGCGGTCATGCTGAGAACTGGATTTCATGTAAGACTGCATGCAACTATTTGGGTTGAGCAGCCGCTTGCAAAACAAGGAAAATTTCCACTGCAAACCAGATGGAGGTGTCGTCATGATCCGTTACTTTGGCTAAACTCAACATCCAAATATGTCCTTGTTTTATATAGTACAGTCATTCAAACATTGTATTGATGACAGATGTGGTGGAAACTACAATTCTGAGGTATTTGTATTCATACTCAACTTTATTTCAAAGAGAAATGTTGAAGGTCCACATTGAAAACAATACTTACTAATTAGTATGGAGATAAGATGTTAATAAATATGCAATCATACATGATATATAGATAGATTAGTACTTCCTCTAGCATTGGAATAGAGCTGCAATGATTAGTCGCTTAATTGATTATCCCATTGTCACAAAAATAATCGGCAAAACTATTTGAGCAGTTTCATTATACGTTAAGTATATTTTCATGCCAAAATGGTAGAAAATGCTGTTTCCAGCCTCTCGGAGATGGAGATTCACTATTTTTCTCTGTTTAACATCATATTAAACTGAATAAATGACAAAATAATGACTTTGGCCTTTGAGAAATTGTGATGACATGTAAAGCCAACAATTAATTCAGAAAGAAATTGGCAGATTAATTGATAATGAAAATTATTAGTTGTTGCAACCCCTCCACTGGATGACAGGATATCAGGGTAATGTGTTCTGCAAACTCAGCAGAAACATCTCAATTTTCTCTTCAAATACAGCATATTTTGTGTGTGTGTGTGTCTGTGTGTGTGTGTGTGTGTGTGTGGGTGCGTGTGTGTCCGACTACAAGTGTAAACAGTCATACTCATCCTAACTAATTAATCTTTAATATATTTTCCAGGTGAGATGTATTATATTATATACTCGTTTACGTGCACTGACATAAATATTTTTGTATTAAAAAATTTAAAAAGTGTTTATAATATTGAATATACTAAATAATATATATACAAACTATTGCAACACAGTAGAACTCCTGAACTCTCTCTTGTTTCCAGCAACCCAAAAATAACCTCCACCCGCCTCACACCCTGCCTGCAGGGCAACGTGAGTTAATAGGTCACAGTCAGATAATCTCAGGGTGTTCTCCGTCTCCATGAGCTGCCAGACACGGCATGTAAATATTTACAGCACATCGCTTTTTGCACACAAAAAACACAGCAAGGGTTCCCGGAGTGAGGAGCCTGAAGCGGCTTCAGTCTACACGGCGAGGGCTTATTTCAGGCTGTTTTGGAGCCTTCTGCATCTTGTTGTCCTCTCTTCAGCCGGAGGAAGCTGTTAAATAACATGTAACATCTTCAAGTTCACGTGGAGACACATTGAAGGGCAAACCGTTCCCCCGAGCTGATAAGTAGTGCACACAAGAAATACAAAATCAAATAGGTATAAGACCATTAGAGTAAATTTTTTTTTTTAAATGTCATCATTATCATCATAAATACATATGTATCATGATACATATCATTTATTTATTTAAATACAATGAAATAAATTATTAAAGCTACTCGGAGATTACATTTTTGTGTTGGTTTTGCTGCCCCCGGTGGACGGATGTGGTAGTGTCCCTTTATAAAACCTCTAATTTAACTGAAATCTGACCGAATGAATTCATAGAAATAGCCGATCGTCTTGCTGACGGTGTTGTTTACTCACTGAGGTCATTTGGAGGCATCGGTTTAAAATAACTTTTAAATATAACAGGCGAAAGAACATTTTATAGTCAAAAAGCAAGGCTGAAGATTTGGAAGTATAATGTTTTGACAAAAAGTAATTGTCCCGCACTTTTTAAACAACTTAAAGCTTTTGTGGTACAGAAGCATGTCGAGGAAGCTGGTGCCAGACAGTAAAGAGTCAGAGACTATACAGCATTTAAGGAATAGTTTGTGGTCCTCCAGAGAACTGATTTATGACTTGTAGTAAACAGAGGGGTAACCTGTGCGCGCATGAAGGTTAAAGGGGGGAAGTGTTTATAATTTGGAATATTAATCATGTATACGTAACCCTGGCAGAATGCAGTTTCCTCTGACAGCTGAAGCTCCACCGATGCTCCCGTGTGAAGAACACCTACGTCCTTTATACATTTAGACGACGTATTCAAACCTGTTACAGAGCGAGACGGGAATCCATGCAGCTCTTTTCGACTTTCTGGCTCAGGTATGTCGATGCATAATGGCTAATTAATGAATGCAGATCTCAACATCCCCTCCTCCATCTTTCATATGACCTTCATCACGCAAAGAGCCATCAGCAAGAGTGCAAATGACATCGATGACGAGGATGGAGAGTGGTCTCTGCTGCTACCGGCCACACCCACCTCGTCATCCCAGTGAAAGGACACAGCATGGACATCTAACCGACGGTAAAACTACTGCTATGGATGTTTAGATATTCATCAATATACCACCTAGATTCAGCGTATGAGGTCGTACAATAAAACATAATATTACACATGACGAAGCTCATTCGAGTGCCCCGAAAAGACGATAAATAACATTTCCATTGTTGAGTTCCCCTTAAAAACAGATTATTATTGTGTGTTTTTTAAATGATTAACCACACAATAGTTCTTGTTTTTTCCATTTTCTCTGCGATCGCTATGCTTATTCACTATTTAGTCTCAATAGAAACAAATTAAAATAGTGCATGTTTAAAAGGCTAGTCTAATGTTTTACTATGTGTGTTTGTGTTTGTGAAAGATAACATTGTTACTGCATACATGAAACAATGGTCAAACAAATTTGATGCTTCACATCCTACATTGTTTAACTGTGGTCTTAAATGTCACACCTGAACCCAAATATGGACCTTCAATTAAAAAAACTAAATTGTGGCACTTTTGTATTTTAGTGTCTTCAAACTTGTGAAATTATGGACTTTTTATCAAATAAAATTGTGATTTTCACATTTATATCACAACAAATAAAAAAACACTTCAAATCAAAGACCCGGATATTTTTTATAATTGTAACAATCATGAGTAATTCACTTTATACAGACATGAAGACTTCCCCTTGGATCGAGGTCCACGACCGAAGTCCCATTTCATCAAAGCGTCGGTGGCCACGGCGACCTGCGCGCGGTGCAGTGAGTCAGTGAGTCAGTGAGCTCCCGCCGCGCCGCGTCCAACCACAGCGGAGCTCTTGGTGTGTGTCGTCTTGTGAAATGGAAATCTCACACGCATAGCGACAGCGCACGCTGCAACACAAGTAAACAAACTCCTGGGCGGGGACAACAAAGCAATTACCACTCCGGTGTCTTCACACGGCCTCCGCTGGGAGCCTGATGGATGTCCAGTGCCTCTTTGACCACAAGAATGCACAAAGATTTGTCCTATTTTTTCTCCAAAACAGTATCTGAACAGCGCACACACACACACACACACACACATTATCAGTATCCTCTCTGGTCAGATACACACTGGTGCAAAGAATACAAAAACATAATAAAACAAGACATTTCTGCTCGTTTGTCACATCGACAAATAAAAGTCTCGAGTAAAAGACGACGTTGATGTTTGAGGTGTACGAGGAGGAACGGTTCAAGTGGAAGGAGAAGCATTAAAGATGGCTGCCTTTTGTTTAGTGTTGAATGGCTTTCAGGATATTCAGGACGGCGATCTGAGGTTTGATGATCTCCATGTTTTCATCTGAGAGGGCAGGAAACTACAAGAAGGTTCACTTCCTGCTGGCTTAGCGTTAAATGATTAGCTTTAAACTTGAAGCTGGTATTATCTTCTTTCTTTTTTTTTACAATGTATCAAATGATAATGTGAAAGAGTTGTTGGTGATGAAGCTACATCACGGAATTGAAAAGGTACGATGACTCTATTGCAGATCGTCAATTACGACATCGTCATATTTCTAAGAGCTTCAGTTATTATTATTATTATACTTGCTATATTTAGACTATATTTCAGATTTCAATGCCTGAATGCCACTTAAAAATATATTATTATTATTATATTTGCTATATTTAGACTATATTTCAGATTTCAATGCCTGAATGCCACAAAAAAATATATTATTATTATTATATTTGCTATATTTAGACTATATTTCAGATCTCAATACCTGAATGCCACTAAAAAATATATATAAGAGGACAGAATCAGTATAATACAGAAAAATCACATGGCAGCTAAATATTAAACTCAATTTTCTTTGTTATTTAAATTAATTTGGCATTGGAAATTACTTATATTTTTATTTTCCATTCACAAATAGGCGTTGAGATGCTATCACTCTCATAAATGGATAAACACAATATCTTTTGAGATATAACTAATAATAATTTAATGTAATAAAACTATATATACTGTATATATATATATATATTTGAAAAAAAGGTTTTCTAGTTTTGGCTTTCAAAATCTGTATTTCTTAATAATAAAATGTAAAAAATGTGCAGTCGTGTTATCTTGTTTCGCTCTCACTCGATGCTGGGCTTTCATTTCTCATAACGTGTTGAAAGATATTGCAGAACTTTTCAGTTTAAAATGTTGTAATTTATCTTCAGTGAGATAGAAGAGGATGTTTTATTTAGATAAGCGTCGACCGGTTCTGCCATTTGTCAAAGACCATTTCACACTCGCTTACACTTCATTGATTATGCTGCAAAGGTACAATTATTAGATTAAAAAATAATATGCTCTGATCAACTGACCGCTTCAAATAAAAGCCAGACTTTAATGTTTTGTTATATTGCAGCAGACTCTTGTTTATCCGTTTATCTCAATCTAATCTCTTTTTGACACGAAGGGGTCGACGATCACTTCCTGTGTGGTCGGAGTTGTTTTCTACAAACAATTTAAAAAGGCATCTTCAACAAAAAAAGGCAGTTTGCATTTGCACAAATATTTTTTTTAGAAGCAAGTGGCTCACAATAAAGATATTATGCTGAAATCAAAAAAATATATCTTTAAATGAAATACTACCGGTAATCAGAAATGACCTTATACTGTCGTGTGGATGTTTGCATGTGGTGCTAATTATTTGTGATAAAATCAGATTATTTCTTTCTTTTCTAATGATGACTACATGTTGGAAATAACGCCCTCTCTTTGTTTAAACAGGTAGTGCATTAATGGTCTTTTTGGATTCATCTCTGACGTTTCAGAACAATTACAAACTGACTGAGCTATTATTAGGAAAATCCTGTTTGAATATTGTGATCATCCGTTTCAACAAATGTAACGATGTCTACTTTGGTCTTCTTCCTTTTTTTCAACCGTAACCATATTTCCCCATATTTTATTTCCGTTCAAGAATGGATTATTGGTATAATAAGGGTCTGAAAACATTATGAAGAGGACACCTACAGAGAAATACAAAAAAAATCTTTACATTTTGCTCATTTTGTAGTGGTGTCCGAATCTCGTGACTTTTAGAGGACATTAATGATGGTGCCAATCGGCTTGCACTCAACACGAGAAATTATTGTCCTCTTAGTCAATTAGGAATTGAAAAATACCAAAGTTTAACCAAACAAAAGACTTCCATTCCTGAGGGCTCGGTTACACTGTGTATTTAAGGTAGTAGGTGCAAGAGTGTGGCCTCTCGCTCGACGTCTCAACGTGTCGCTGTGTGCCGTGTAAACAAAAAGCTCTAAGCCAAACATCACACAGTGGCTCAGTTCTCCTGCAGCAGCCACTGGAAAAACCACAGCTACCAACAAACAGCTCCAGAGATTCTCTTACACCAGAACGTGAAAGGATCAGAGTTATTCAATAAATAAACTACGTGATATTTAAGTACCGGTTCGACCTCTTCAGGCGTCAGGAATAGTGCCGTGCTACATTTTTACAAAGTGCTCGCGGCGAGGCTTCTTCACCGAGGTGCGAATTCCTCGGCTTCCCGCGAGGGCAGGAGTGGAAAGGGCGATCAGAGGAACCTGGAAATGAAGAAAAAAAGAACATGTTGAGTGGGCCGCTCGGCTCAAACATTCCGGATCGGATTCACAGCTGTTTCCTCTCTGAATGGACGCCGCTATTATTCCTGGCCAGACTGTCTTACTCTCGACTGACCAGAAGGAATTCCTGAGATGAAGTGCTTCCAGTAAAGAGCCACACATCACCTAAAAATTTGATTTAAACGATTGCAAGAAGCTCTGTGCATGGGGATGTGGGGTTGTGGTATTCTCCCACAACGAGAACACATTCCTACCTCTTTTTGCCCTCTCAAAGTGCTCTGGTTTCTGCCTCGATCTTCCTCTCTCCGTGAAGGCTGTCCACGTTGGCCGGAGCCACGGTTTGTCTCACTGCGATCTCGGGGCCTCCGGCATAAATACCCAACAAGTATTGCCACGTCTCCTCCGAGATCTGACCGTAGTCCGCCCCTGAGGAGGGAAACGCACGTAAAATAGTTTATTGACTGCATTTCTTTTTTTCATTTCCACTTTATGTAACTCTGGAATGCTTCCTTCTGGTCACATGACATCTATTGCTTCTGTCAACCCTCCTCTCCTGAAGGTTTCTTTTGCCATTTTTCATCGTGGAATTTTTTTCTTCTATTTCTTGGGAGTTTTTCCTGATCCGATGTGAGGTCAAAGGTCAGGGGTGTCGTATGTGTACAGATTGGAAAGCTTTCTGAGGCAAATTTGTGATATTTGTATATACAAAATAATGTAACACCCTGTTCTGTTTCTCCTGTGTTCCGTGTCTCCTGTGTCTCCTCTGTGTCTTCTCTGTCTTAATTGTTTAATTCCCTGCACCTGCCCTCAGCCACTTGTCTCGTTAGTGTCTGATGTCGTACACCTGTGTTTCCCCCCTATATATTGTGTCAGTCTTTCCCTCGTCTCCTGTCAGATTGTCGTCTATAGTTCCGTGTACCTTTTCCCGTCGTCCGGTCCGTTTTCCTGGTTCTGCCTGTTGACCCGGCCTGCCCTGAACCTGGATTCTCTGCCTGCCCCTTTTGGACCTTGCTTTTTGTAAACTGTTTTGCCTTATTAAAGAGTGCTTTTTTTGTTATTCATATTGCGTCCAGCCTGTCTCTCTGTGCCTGAGCCTCACCCCGTCACAAGAACCTGACAAATAAACTGAATTAAATTTCCCACCAGTGCCGAGGTTTACCTTGCTTGGGTTGTACGTGCCCTCCTTTCATCACTCCTATTCTACTGTTGTCGATGGGACCGGGCGGCTCTGAGAAAACAAATAGATTAGACGCAAATATTCGCGTGAAGACAGAACGACGATGAAGTAAAATGTCTCCGCCGTGTTCGCACCGTTGTCTTTGCCCTTCACGAAGCCCTCCCACTCTCTGAACCACTGCATGCTGATGCACAGGATCACCGTGGGAGCCTCTTCGGCCTGGAACTCTTTGTTCAGCTGTGGACGAGAGAGAACGCAGCGCGTTCAGCATCCAGCATGAAGCATGCAGACGCGTTCACGGCCCGGTGCTTTTACCCTGATGAAGGTGTCTATTTCGGTTTTCCTGCGTTTAGCCAGAGCCTCGATCTCCACCTGGCAGATGGCACACATGTACAGGTGGTTCACTGCGGGGCCGCCTCCGAAGCTGAGGACAGAAACGGAAACATTTATGAGAAAAGGCACTTGAAATAGTAATCGGTGTAACGATGTAAACATATGCGTTAAGAAGAAAAAAACACTCAATCGACGTTCAGTTAAGGCCTTTCTTTACAATCATCACGCTGATCTGTTCAGATACAATTTTCTTTTATGACGCCATTGGAGAGCTACAGAAACCCCAACTTGAAAGGGTTAATGTATTTCTTCATTTCACTATTCACTCTCCTTTTAGCTCTATTTTGGTCTCCTGAGCTGTAAGGTGCTCTCGCTAGCGGCTAACTTCTTTTGTATGATGTGTAGTGTGACAGGTAATGGAGATTATAGAGGTTATGTTTTTATTTTTTGATGAACAAATCTGAATGAAACATACAGTGAAACCCCAAAATACATTGATCTAAAATACTACGAGTGACTGCCTACACATTTGATCCATATGGATATATTAAACATGTTTTGATCGCCGTGTATTTATTTCTTTGTATGCGTGTTACTCGCATAACTAAAAAAGTATTAAACCGAATCGCATGAAATTTGGTGGGATGATTGGTTATTATCCGGGGACCATTTGATTAGATTTTGGGATCGATCGTGTCAAAGGTCAAGGTCATGAAAAGGTCAAAATCTTATTTTTACCATAGCGCGGTCAATTCTTATCCAATTGGCATGCAACTAATGCCAAAATGTTCATAATTCAATGCCCAATCTTGTGATATGCGAAGGTATGCGCTCTACCGAGTGCCCATTCTAGTTACCTGTTGTAAACGTACTCCCACACGTTCTGAGGAACAATCACCACCAGGTCATCGATGTAGTGGTATTTATTAGGTGGGATCCCTGGACACAGATACAAATGGACTGAAGTTAAAGCACACATTGTTTGACCTATTCAGGCTTGTACTGGAGACCAGTGAGTATGCCAACAATATACTGGACTTCTTTCTCCTCCGACAACCCCCCCCCCCCCGCTCCCTCATCCCTGTGGTGGGGAGTAGACGAGCCAACGATCTTCACAATTCTCAAAGAAATGTCCAGTTAGATAAGAATTATTTGTTTTGAGAGCTGAAATGTTACGAGAGAACCCTTCACGATGTAACAGCTGGCGAAATAAATCAGTGTCAGTAGCAACGGGGATGACTTGTGTGCGTTGACTTGTCGTAAAACTCTTTGAAAAGCTTAATGATCAACATCTGTGAGTTTATTTAATTTGTATCAGAGGACTCACTGTAAGCTTTTTGTGTTTGTTTTAAATGGTCAGAATGAACCTGAGGAACCCCCGATAACAAGTGACTTTTAGTCCCTAATCTTAGTTCCAGAAACACTGGATCTCCCATAATGCAGCTCAACAGCATCTCCTCGTTTCAGGTTTCCCTTCACAGCGCGTGTGACGAGGCGGCACTCTTTTAAAAACACACACCTCCGTGCCGACAGAGGAACGCGTGGTTGCCGATGGGCCCCGGTTCGGCGAAGGTGTTGAACTTGTTCAGCCATTCTCTGGAGATGTAGAACTGCAGCAGGCTGGGCTCCCGCATGTTGGCCAGAGCCACAACCTTCTGCCTCTCCCTCACCGACTCGTCGCTACTCTTCCTGCACGAGCACGGGGGACGACGTCGCGGTCGTTAAACACAGATTTGGGGGCGGACGTCGGAGCTTTCTACGGGGGCCTTGACACGCTTACCTGTAGAACAACACATAGGCCTCTGCGTTCTGCACCACCGTCTCGTGGATCTCCGTCACATACTGGTCGTCAAACTCGTACCACTGGCCGTTGATCACGTTCTGACAGTAAGCGATGTAGTGCCCGCCTGCAGCAGCAGAAGAAAAAAGGAAAAAAAGCAATGAGAGAGAGAACATTTAAACTCTGAAATGTGTTTTTAAATGACATTTGAATGGACCCCGTGTGAAGTCATCAAGGTTTCTTCACTCTTTTTTTCTATTTCTTGGGAGTTTTTCCTGATCCGATGTGAGGTCAAAGGTCAGGGGTGTCGTATGTGTACAGATTGTAAAGCCCGCTGAGGCAAATTCATAATATGTGATATATTGGGTGACATAAACTGAATTGAATTGAATGTCGTACTTCCTGCAGTGCCGTGGTGACAGATGACCGACAGCAGGTCATAAGTGGTGACTTGGGACGGACTGTCTTTGGCCAGGAAAGGCCGCATGTCGAGGCCCTCCAGCGGGAACGACACGTGGCTGCTGATCTTGAAGGAGTACATGACCTCGTGCCGGAAGCGCTTCAGGTGGACGCAAAGGATCTAACACAAACACACACGCCGTTACGAAGCCCCGGAAACCGCGAGCGAGACTCAACGTGCTATCTGCAGCAAGAAGGAAATCAGATAAAAAAGGAAATAAATGGTGTACCTCCGGAAGTCTAAGTACTTTGCAATATTTGACACCATTTCTCAACCTGTAGAAAACAAAATACTGTGTAAAAAAAGACTAAATGAAAAAATGGCCTTCAATTGATGCGTCGGCCCAGTTGTACTTCACGTCTACGCCTGGGTCCACTCAACATACTCACTTTTTACATCGCTCACAGCTGTACATGTTGTCCCCTGCGCACACACAAAAAAAGAAACAAATAACACAAATGCACATTTTGTGAAGATTTAAAAAGCGAGATGATTAGTAGTGGACGAGCGCGACGCGGCACCGTTTACCTTTGAGCTCATCTGCGGCGAAGAAGGCGGCGAGGCAGTCCTCCAGCGTCACCATGGGCCCCCAGAACCACGTGGGGATACACGAGACCACGAACCTGTTCGCGGGCGGAACACAAAGAGACGGAATCAGAATCGTCTGCCCCCCCCCTCACCGAGCTCATCCTGACTCAATGACCTTCGCGTGGGTCGCCGACTTAGAACAATTGCGCGACTCCCGACAGAACTGCTCGCCTAGAGCGACATCGGCTCCGGAGAGGGTCTTTAGTGGCAGTGAGTTGAAAGGGCACCGTGTGTGTGTGTGTGTGAGACCCAGAGGCAGCAGACGATGGGCACCGTGGTCATTGTCGGGTTGGAACATGCGCTCGACGACACAGCTCACCTTCCCCGGCGCTCCATCTATTGCCTCAGAAAGCCGTAGATTCACCAAACGACGTCACCGTGCTTTTGAAATCTGGGAACCGCTGGAAGATGAGCAACTAGCGTGCCGAGGCCCGTCTCCAGCATCTCTGTCCCAATGTGTGAGATGATAAATGCGGGTAACATGTGCAGATGCATTTGGCAAAAGGAACTGATTTCTACATTCCTTTAAAAAAAAAAAAAAAAGCTCTGCACGAACGATGTTTAAAAGAAGAAAAACAAAACACCCCTCCAGTCTTTTAAGAGTCCTGGACTGATAACCTCTTTAAGACCCTCCAGCAGCATGAACCACACACACACACACATACACACACTATTAAACATGAGTAACAGGGGCTTATTGTCACTACATATTTCAAAGAAAGATATTCATCATTGAGGTGAGTCAGCTGTGGCATCTCTCTGCTCCGTGTGACGAGCAGCATTCTGCACATCCACCTCCCAATGTGCAGCAAACACGCACGGCCTCTCGATACGTGCACGCCCTCGTCTGCATCGAGTTGAAGTCGCTGATTATTCGTTTACAGCCAACACTAAGCCTTAAAGTCTCGCCGCTTTTAATTTAAATTTTCAGAGACGTGCATTTTTTCTTCTTCTTTTCTCTTTATACACAAGCTGTCAAGTGAGCGGGACTATCTGAAAAAGAAAACAACTCATGATTCCACTTGCCTTCGTTCTCCGTGAGGAACTCCCTCAATAAGTCAGAACTTGTGAAGCAAAATCTCAAGTTGCATCTTAACAACAGAGTCAGAACGTGACTACAAAATAAAACGCTCAAACGCGCCGACTCGTCATTTTCCTCCGCGTGTTAAAACGCGGGGCCACTGACCGGCGTATGGAGTCCATGATGAAGGTGACCCAGCCCTGCGAGCCGTAAATGTCGGGGCTCACACCCGTCTTCACGGGGAGGTTCTGGTGGATGGAGGAGTGGAGCTTGGCCAAGTCCTCCTTGCCGGGAATAGGGAGGGACAAGTCCTGGAAGGTTTCCACTGTCGTGGAGACCTGCCACACATTCAGAGAGACGTCAGTTAGAGCTTTAAACAACACATGTTTATATCATGTAAATAGAGGGTTGTCTAAACAAATAAGTGTGTGGTGGATGAGTGATTTTAGATTTAAAATAAATCATTTAACATCGATTTTTTATTTTTAAAGGCATTTGTAAATCAAACAAATAACAGACACACCAAATAATTTCATCGCATGAAAGTTTAAAATGTGAATTATTCAATTAAAATTCTCACATTTGCAAATGTTTGTTTCTTTCTAATCCCCCCCACAAAAAAACGGAAATGACTCAGACATGCTTTCAGCTAAACTTCCCTTTCAGACTAAACATGTAGCGCCCCCTGGTGTCGAAGTGGAGCACCCTCACCCTGTCGCAGGTCAAACACTGGACCAGGCTGAGGATGGAGCCGTCGAAGACGTCCGAGATCACACTGCGGTAGAGACACTGTTTCTTCTTTCGGGCGCCGAGCTGCAGTTGAGCTGAAAGATTCACGACGGAGAAAAAAATATTAGGGGAATGACGAGGCAGCAACTTGAAGAACCGGAGGGGCTGCGAACATGAAAAAAGAGGCCCGCTGCACACAGGGTTCACACACATGTTGACCAGTGGATTTCCAGGACTTTTCCATTACTTTAAACTAAATTTCTATGACCAAACATCTTGTGAAATCTCGATGTATACACGAGTATATACCTTAAATGACACAAATGAATGAGAGACAATAGTTTTATTCAGAATAAATATGTATATAAATGTTTATTCTTTTAATCAAACTGCGTAAATGAACATATGAATAAAACTAATTTCCATGATCTTTCCAAAACTCTTCTTTTTTTTAAAGGACTTTTCCAGGCTTGGAAATGACTTTTCCAGGTTTCCCATGACCGTATGGACCCTGTGCATATGTAAAACCGTAGAAACCCCTCAGTGGATTCATCAAATTCACATCGGAACCAAAAGGCACCCTGCATGACGTGTCTCTCGAGGCTCCTAAAGTGACCTTGACTCCTCTCATACGACTTGGTGGTGCACACGTACATGTCCGAGGCACAGGGTTAAAGAACTACAACTCCCCGAGTGTCAACAGAGTGAACTCTGGGATGTTTTCTTTACCTTTTTTGAAGGCGTACAGAGGCCCCGCACAGCGGAGGGGGCTGGAGCGAGGTGGACTGGAGGACAGTTTAGGATGCAGCTCCTGAAGGGTTCGCACGGGGCTGCAGGGAGTGGACTGGGGCCGGTTCATTGACGCCTCATTGTCTGGCTCTAGGAACGAGAGAAAAAAAGTGTCGAGGCAAAAGAGTCGCGTGCCAGGGATGTTGAGTTGAAGAATCCCCTTTCTTTAATCCTGCTGGCCTACCGGAGGTGCTGCTGCTGCTGCTGCTGCTGCTGTGCTCTTGCTCCTGCCCCGCGTCCGATAACTGGTTGTCCTCTTGGCTTTGGACCTCGGTGTTTGTGGTCGGTGTTACCTCCTCCTCTTCCTCTCTCCTCTCGGGAGCCCCCTCCTCAACTGCCGTGTCGACGTCGGCGTCCTCGTCCATCTCTTGCGAGCCTCCGTGGAGCGGCGAGCCAGACACCCTCCTTTCCTTCAGCCTCTCCTTCTCCGAGATCACCGCGCCGGTGCCGATGTCCACGACCCCTCCCGCCGGCGACCTGACCCCGTCGAACGCGTCCCGCAGGAGCGGCTCGCCGCCGCCGGCGCCGCCTCCCTCCCCGCTGCTGGAGCCGGAGTCGCAGGAGAGGAATTCCTCCTCGGACGGCGAGCGTTCTCCGTCTCTCGACTCCTCGCCGTCACTTCCCTCCCGGCTCATGTTGCATTCGGTCAGAGGCTCCTTCAGCTCTTCGTGTAACTGGTCCATCAGACAGCGCAGGAACTCCTGGGTGTCCTGCAGCGAGAGAGAAGCGCATTGCATTCACCCAAAAGAGTGCAGCTGCATACACAGAGGTAAGGAGCTTTGCAGAGTAGAACATGACTATTTTAAGACAGCAGCATGGAAAGAGACATTTGGGAGACATGTTGTATTTACAACAAAAAAGCAAGTTGTGTATATTGGTGAGAGGTGGAACAAAGATGAGCCTTATATCATACCCATAACAAACAGGCAATACTCATTAATATTTCACAGGCTTTTTGATGGCATTCCCCATTCAACAAAATTAGATACTTCCCACAATCAAACATGCACTGAGCCTGAATAAAGCATGACAAAAAAATGTTTAACTGGATTACATAGAAGATTCAACGTCTTACAAAGAATCAGACAGGGTTTTGATTTGTGTATTTTGTCTTCCTTAAACAGACAAAGGCCACAGATGCTTTTTGTTTTTACGTTTCTGCATGCAGTTTGATGGGATGTTGAGATATTATTATTATTAAAATTAGTTCTGGATGTCTATAGGATCACGTAGTCCCTCTAAAAATTAAAGGAACAGCTCGACATTTTGGAAAATAGTATCCACCTTCTGCCACAGCTAAAACTTCAGTTGTCAAGAGAAGCTAACTTCTTCTGTGCATTAAAGTAACAATAATAACAGTAACAGTCCATTTCTCAAAATGCCAAACTATTCTTTTAAGAAATACACGACAAAGCCTCTCTCAGAGGTTGAGCTGTACAAACACAAGTATTCATTATTACAACAACAAAAAAGTATTATATTTATACTCTCCTAGTTTTCTACATAGAGAGTAATGAAAGCATCTGTGGCTTTGTCTGGTCCTAAGAATGTAAGAAAAATTCTAAAATCCCCCCCAAAAAACTATATTGGTTATCAATAACACATTGTTGATAGCAAAAAAAAAAGAGTCACTTTTAGGTAATGTGTGAAGAACGTTGACAAACAAAACACAACACCGTGTCAAGCTGTCGAGTGATGCCAGGCATAGTTACCTGCTGGGTGCTTGCCCCTACCTGCTGAGCATAACCACGAAACATGGGGTTTATGAGCTTGATGCCATGAGACAGACTGGTAGGCACGACATAGCTGGGCCTGGGAGGGGAGTTAGTTTAATATATGACCCACTAGTACAGAAAAGTGTTGCTGCATTCGGTCATATTACGAAATAGTTACGTGTTTATTACCGTTTTTTATGCCAGAGTTCTGAGATGAGTTTCTGGTAGCTCCGACAGAGAGCGGGCTTCTTATCAGTGCGGACCAATCCACTGCAGTCCAGGAAGAACTGAGTGAGAGGAGGACTGGGGAGGGAAGGGAGAGAAAAAATAACATCAACACAACTGTTTAACTCAAAGGGAAATAACTCCACAGACATAGAAACAGGAAACGCATCTTTGTCAATGTGCAACGGGTCAAATGTAAATGACCTCACCAGTTCGACAGGGCTTGAAGAGCCGCATTCATGTAGCAGGAGTTTCCGATATTTTTCATTCCTGTCAAGCCTACAGACAAGAGAACAAGAGCCACACTGTGATCGAATTGCATGGTTCTTAAAATAAACTTTCACAGCAACCGAATTGAGAAATCCATGTGCTGTGTGCTTTCGGAGAAGAAATGCCGACAGTGGACTTGTGCTACCTCTGGGTTTAAGCTCATCCTCCTCCGACTCTGAACCGTCTACTTCTGCAACCGCAATTGGTACCCCTTTTAGTGGATGGGCCAGTGTCTGAGGAGCTGCTTCCTATGAAAAAAAAGATGAATAGATACTATAAGTGAGAAGGTGAGTTCGGAACGTTTTCTTCATTTAAATCAGAGACCAAGTGGGAGGTGAAGTGGTACCTGCTCTGTGTCTTTACAGTGGCGGTGGGGGGCAGCGGGTCCCGGCAGCAGAGCGGGCCTGTGCTCCAGAAACACCTCTCGCTCACACACATAACACCAGATCCTGAACGTCGTCAGGTTCACAGTCAGGTGATGCTTCTTCGCCTGCAGGGAACACAACAGAAATGTTTTCTCTCCCGTCGCCGAACGCCAAGGAGGTAAATGGACAGGTGTGTTTAGTGTGTGAGGGGTTCTACCTGTACATGCAGCGTGCTGTGATCGGAGGAGGACTCTCCACAACCGACATATGGGCAGTCGCTCTACAGAGCAGAGACACTGTGTTAGACGGGCTTCTGAAGCATCACACGTTGCATCAAAGTGTCTCTCTTTCCATCTATTAAATTATCAATTTCACGCCAGCATATCGATTCTGCAACCGCCATGTTGTGTCTTGCTTAACTTTCTGAGTTTATATATGAATATTCATGCCCCACATGATCATTTATTATAAAGCAGTCACCTCGCCTTCTTATCTATAATACAGAAGTAGTTGCGCTTGCAGTTGTTATCATTTACACAATTACACTTGTACAGAGATTCAAAACATTTTTTTACAGGGTTTTAAATAAAAGACACTACCTGCAGACAGGCCCAGAGGTTTGGGCCTCCAGCTCCACAAGACTGGCAAGTTCCCTGCAGCATGAATTGGATAGAAAGGATCAGAAGAGAATGCACAAACACATTGGTTCGCTCGACAGAGTGAGAGCTGATGCATGGGACCTGATGCATGGGACCTGATGCATGGGAGTTACAATTATTACATTAATAAGGATGCTACAACAACCTGGAGGGACGTGTAGGACATGGCACACACAGCCAATGACCTGGAATGGGCATCTTTGACATTTCCAGTAAATTAATGAAAACCCACCTTGGATTTGTGCAGCAGGTCCTCCTTGGTTACCTCTCCTATGGAATCCAGATGAGGACACAGTTCTTGTTCGGCCATAGCTACTCACTCTCATCGAGGGGGAACGTCTGCTAATTTAACAAGGCAGTGTAACACAACTGTAGTGACACAGATGCCAAGCTTTTGTCGCTAGAGCTAGCTTTAACATCTCGACCCAGACACACGAGCTGTCACACGCACCTCGTCTCTGGCTGATATAGACCGCATTAGTCAGCTGTGTATTGCCGTGTCCAGGTCATCTTTTCATACGAAACACCCTCACATATGGCCATGGAATCTAACGACAGAAAGGCCTTGTGTTTACCAACGAAAAGCTCAGAGAGAACAACACAAATCCTGTCGGTTATGAATTGCACTTAAGCACGACAATCGCTATTTCTCATTCTTTTGGGAAACAATCCATGAAACTGGATGCGGGCAGGATGACAGTACGCGGACAGGATGTCGAGGAGCCGAGCAGAGAGACGCGATACCGAAGCCCACCATCCCCAAACAACTCCCCACCCACCCCTCACATTCACCGCACAGCCCACGACGCAGGGCTGGAGGAGGAGGAGACAACGCGGAGACGTCAACCTTACCATATTTGGAGGCTAAGTTATTATTTTATGTATTTGTAGGCTACGTTATTATTTTATGTATCTTTGTCATGTGTCTGCTGCGGGTTATTTAACAAGTAGTAATCATTAAAATCGATGGTTACGGTCCTTGTTTACGGAAGTGACGTAGTACTTACTGTCCGTCGTTTAAATTGTTCCCCGATGACAACAGTTGGAAGAACAGCGAATCGTGGCACAAAAGGAATAATACAATGGGGCAGTTGAATATTCACAGTGTTTACAATTTATGTGTCACTGGCCTGATTTGATTCGCATGCGATATTTGTTTCTAGTAACAATGCTTTAAGGATATATCGACAGTTTGAGACGAATGTTTTTAAAGCCCTGCCGCTCCCAATCGGAGAAGACTCGTCAGAACCAGAGCACGTCATTTCCGTTCATTCCAGTTGACCTTTTTTATTTTATTTTACTATTTTATTACAGCAATAAAGTTGCCTATGTGTGTTTTAGCTTCACTGTATTACAATGTATTCAGCCAATTTGTTGACAACTTACGATATAAGAAAGAATAAAACATATTGAGCCTCTCCATAGCAACCGGAAGTTAGCAGCCTAAAGCAGCAGCGTCATAACAGTTGAAGCTTAACCTGATCTGGAGAAGAACACGTGTTAAATAATTAATTATGAAAATTAAGGAAATATTTATATTTTTCTTAAACACATAGATAAGAACCGTAAAGGCATTGATGACATCTTTAAATAAGTTTGCAACCATAACATCTGTTTAACAAAGGTCCAAACATACTCTTTTAAAGACAATTAATCTCCTGATGGGCTGATAAGTGAATTTTATAAAATCTTTGAGACATAAGCCCCATTTTTAGTGGTCATTTTTTGAAAGAAGTCGGAGAAATGGCCCAAATTTAATTGAGAACTAAACCTAAATAATATAACTTGATAATTAGTATGTTTATTAACGATGCATTGGTCTTGGTGCTAATAGGTTACAATGGGATATCATTATTGATGATTAACAATCTGACTTGTGTCTGATTTATGAAGTATATATAACAGCATACGTTATTATTATTATACTATTATAGTAATTGAAGCTGTCATAAATTGTTTAAAAGTAAAACATATATATTATTATTTTTGTCCGAAATATTTAGGAATATAAGTATAAACAAAATGATGATATACAAAGTACAAGAACCCCGAAATTATATCGTACTTTAGTCAATGTACTTCCACCTCTGAGTTACTACACAATCAATACGACTAACGTCCCATTGAGTATGACGGTCGAAGAGATTATATTTTAACACTGATCCAGAGTCAGAATTAGAATTGTAAGACTACATCCCTGTAGCATGCGAGCCTAGGTAACAGCTGACTCCAGGTCGACGCATAAAGATCCACGTGACCACGACTCAAGCCTCGCGGTATTTAGGTTACCCAGAATCCCTCGGTCTTCCTTTCAGCCTGAACCGACATGGTGGGTACAGCTGATCCTTCTCCGGATTTTTTTCTAGCTGTTGTATCTGTCTGCATCCTTTGATGTATCCGTTTTATTACACTTTAAACTGTACGTATGACTTACGTGAAGCCTGTCGATATATATTATCTCCATATTTTTCGTCGATGTTTTATCTTTTTGGGGGGAAAAACTTGGCGGAGTGGACCGATGGTTAGCCGGTCGGACTGCCCGTCAGAAGCTAAAGCTAATGTCGGTGCACACGCTTGATTTCAGAACCACGGGCTCGTTATTTATTCTGTGTTTTCAGCACGAATCTGACTTTCAAATACACGCCTCGAAATTTAATTTAAAATTCGAACTAATTGAAGTAAAATGTGCCTATTGGTGTGTTTGTGTCGAGGGGGTTAAGCCCAATGGAGGAGTTGTTGGGCCCGTACATGGCTTCTTCCGGCTAAGATGGTAACGTACTGCTAGCTCACAGTTTAGCCCACGTTCTCGGTGTCTTTGTTAGCCCACTTTTGTCGGAATAACAATATTTCCTTTTTATGCACAACCAGTTAATGATAACGTTAGTATTAATGATCTGTGTAGCATGGTAACTGCATATGCAGAGTTGTCTAGCTCGATGCAATGTACTGCCTTGGAAAGTTACTGTGTTATTAGCTTCAACTACTCGGCTTTAAACTATGCATTGAGAATAAATGGTCTTGGGTATAGTAGTTTATGTTGGACACTGCCAACTTCCATGCTGGGCAGTGGGTGTTAAAGCTCCTGCATGCTGTTAAGTTTGAGCACTGCAAATATTAGTTGTGTTACTTTGGGATAAACCCAACTCTGGAGCTTACTTGAGAAATACTTAAGATTGTATTGTTGTTGACATCTACGATTGTGATGCTTCGTGGCTGTAGATGCATATTTATTAGGTTTCCGATCAGCTCGTGGAAGTAGTTTGTGGTCTCTAGCAATGATGTATGAATTTCTTCGACTGAATCCTCTGTGTTGATCAAACTTACGAGTTTTTTACCCCTGAGCAGAGACCACAAACATAAGTAAATGTTTTTGTCAGTACTGAAGTTTAATAACTTGATGATTAAATATTAATATTTTCTGTAACCCTGTTTTTTTGACAGCCTAAGGGAAAAAAGGCAAAGGGGAAGAAGGTGGCACCGGCGCCTTCCGTGGCCAAGAAGTATGAGGCCAAGAAAGTAGTCAACCCCTTGTTTGAGAAGAGGCCAAAGAACTTCGGCATCGGTACGTATCATTGGCTGGAATTCTGGGAGAACTTGTACCGATGCAGATGATGATAAAGAATATTTGCTATCTTAACAAATTTGATGACAACTTTAATCACCAAGATCGCTGATGCACACCAATAAGAGAATGAAAATACCCACTTTTGGTGTCAGATACTAATTTATCTTGTCCCACAGGTCAAGATATTCAGCCCAAGCGTGACTTGACCCGCTTTGTGAAATGGCCTCGTTACATCCGCCTGCAGAGGCAGCGCGCCATCCTCTACAAGCGTCTGAAGGTTCCCCCTGCAATCAACCAGTTCACCCAGGCTCTGGACCGCCAGACCGGTGAGTGAGGGAAGCTGCAGCCTTTAAGGCTTGTTGGGTCCGTATTGGTACCATGAGGGCATTGCAGATGATGTGAAGAATATTTTCTATCTGAACCGCTGTGCTGACATCCCACCAAGATCACTGATGCATTTCTTTAAATATATTTATATTGACTACTTGTCATGCTGTAGTGAAATTGTTGCATGTAGCCACGGTTGGGTAGTTTACTTCATATTGTCTATGTTCTCCTCAGCCACACAGCTGTTCAAGCTGGCCCACAAGTACCGGCCAGAGACGAAACAGGAGAAGAAGCAGAGGCTGATGGCCCGTGCTGAGCAGAAGGCTGCTGGAAAGGGAGATACCCCGACCAAGAGGCTCCCTGTCCTCCGTGCAGGTGAGATACACGAAAGAACAGCAGAGTTGATGAAACCCCTTTAATTCTGACTGGGTTGAACATCCCATCATGTGACCCGTCTAACTTGGCTTTATTGCAATGATGACAGAATTTCTTCACCTGAAACACAGTGATGATTTATAGCTTTTTAACCCTGAGCATTGGCCAAAATATAATATCAATAAGATGTTTGGGTTTTTTGCGAATGTTTTTCTGGGTTGACGGTGGTGGTTCTTTTCTCTGCAGGTGTGAACACCGTCACCTCTCTGGTGGAGAGCAAGAAAGCCCAGCTGGTCATCATCGCCCACGATGTTGATCCAATTGAGGTGAGTGATGCATTTTTTTTTTTTTACTGAATTTTTCCCGGTTGAATATAAAGTGGTCTCTAGCAATGATGAATTAATTTCTTCGACTGAATCCTCTGTGTTGATCAAACTTATGAGCTTTTTAACCCTGAGCAGAGACCACAAACATAAATAAATATTTCTTTGTCAATGCTAAAGGTTAATAACTTGATTGAATATTAATATTTTCTCCTCTGGTTGCCTGGCTTTTCTAGCTCGTCGTCTTCTTGCCAGCTTTGTGCCGCAAGATGGGCGTCCCATACTGCATCATCAAGGGCAAAGCTCGACTGGGCAGACTGGTGCACAGAAAGACGTGCACTTCAGTCGCCTTCACACAGACCAACCCGTAAGTAGTTTATATACACTGAGCTGTGGAAAAGTGACATGAGATCTAGCATGTTTCCAGCCGAACTAAATGCATTTATCTACACCTGTTAAACGTTTACTGTATATTGAATCAACAATTCCTATATTATAAGCACTAATAAATATTTGTGTTCTCTCCTAGTGAGGATAAGGGTGCACTTGCCAAGCTTGTGGAAGCCATCAAGACCAACTACAATGACAGATATGAGGAGGTGAGCCTTCATTTGAGTTTACTACTAATTACCTCCACTTTAGTAAAATTAACTATAGATGTAAAAGAACAAAGTGCACCATTGGAAATGTATATATATATTTTTCCTCCAGATCCGTCGTCACTGGGGAGGTGGTATCATGGGCCCCAAATCCACAGCCCGCATCGCAAAGCTGGAGAAGGCAAAGGCCAAGGAACTGGCCACCAAGCTTGGTTAAATTGTTTGGAATTAAAAAAATGTATGTCCTTAAAGAGACTCGTCGTTTTTTATTATATGGGGAACACTCGATGGTATTGTATTTTGAAATCTATACGACTGAAGATTTATCTACAACAGAGTTGTAAATGTTTGATTTTTGGCTGACTAATTTAATCCATACAGTATTCTGGCAGCTGGGGAGGAGAAGTGATGCTGCAGATGTTTAATCTGGAGGACGTAAGGTTCCCTTAGCCTCGAGCTGCACAACACTTAGATTTTAGGAAGTGTATTAAGTGTTCCCCATCACCACATTAGTTTGTGTAATTGTAATTGACAACGTGTGTAAAACAAAATACAAAAGCATTAAAGGGGCAAAGTAAGTCAGTACATTTATTCTCTGAAACAAGTTTCAGGAAAACAATCGAACTCGCTAAGAATCTTTATTTTAATGCAGCCGGCTCGAGCATAAAACTGCTCAAATGAAGTAAATCGGCTATTTGACCCGCTTTGTGAAAAGGTCACTCGGCCACACAGCTGCTCAAGCTGGCCCACATGTACCGGCCAGAGAAGAAGCTGAGCATTCTACGACCGGAAAGGGAGACCCTGACCAAGAGGCTTCCTGTCCTCCGTGCAGGTGAGCTCCCCGTGTGTGGATGACTTGGGAGAAACTCCTTTATTCTGACTGCCGTCCAAAATATCAAGAGCATTTCAGGAAGGTTGTTTGTCAGGGCAGATGGTGATGTGTCTTTCTCTGCAGATGTGAACACCGTCATCTGGAGGGCAAGAAAGCCCAGCTGGTCATCATCGCTCATGATGTGGAGCCAGTTGAGGTGAGTGATGCTTTATTTTTGGTGACATTTTCCCTATTGTATAGTTTGTGGTCTCTAGCAATGATGCATGAATTTCTTCGACTGAATCCGCTGTGTTGATCAAACGTATGAGCTTTTTAACCCTAAGCAGAGACCACAAACCTAAATACGTGTCTTTGTCAATACTAAAGGTTAATAACTTAAATTAACTATTTTGTAACTCTTTTCTTGACAGCCTAAAGGAAAGACGGCAAAGAGGAAGAAGGTAACACCGGCCTCTAACGAAAAAGTAGTCAACTCCTTGTTTGAGAAGAGGCCAAAGAGTTTCGGCATCGGTACGTATCATTGGCTGGAATTCTGGGAGAACTTGTACCGGTGCAGATGATGATAAAGAATATTTGCTATCTTAACAAATGTGATGACAACTTTAATCACCAAGATCGCTGATGCACACCAATAAGAGAATGAAAATACCCACATTTGATGTCAGATACTAATTTATCTTATTGTCCCACAGGTCAAGATATTCAGCCCAAGCGTGACTTGACCCGCTTTGTGAAATGGCCTCGTTACATCCGCCTGCAGAGGCAGCGCGCCATCCTCTACAAGCGTCTGAAGGTCCCCCCCTGCAATCAACCAGTTCACTGCAGGTGTGAACACAGTCTCCTCTGGTGGAGAGCAAGAAAGCCCAGCTGGTCATCATCGCCCACGATGTGGATCCAATTGAGGTGAGTGATGCATTTTTTTTAATGGATGTTTCCCCGTTGAATTTAAAGTGGTCTCTAGCAATGATGTTTGAATTTCTTCGACTGAATCCTCTGTGTTGATCAAACTTATGAGCTTTTTAACCCTGAGCAGAGACCACAAACATAAATAAATGTCTGTCAATACTAAAGGTTAATAACTTGAGAATTAAACATTAATATTGACTGTAACTGTTTTCTTGACAGCCTAAGGCAACGGGGAAGAAGGTGGCACCGGCCCCTTCCGTGGCCAAGAAAGTAGTCAACCCCTTGTTTGAGAAGAGGCCAAAGAACTTTGGCATCGGTACGTATCATTGGCTGGAATTCTGGGAGAACTTGTAAGGGTGCAGATGATGATAAAGAATATTTGCTATCTTAACAAATTTGATGACAACTTTAATCACCAAGATCGCTGATGCACACCAATAAGAGAATGAAAATACCCAAGTTTGGTATCAGATGCTAATTTATCGTATGTTCCCACAGGTCAAGATATTCAGCCCACAAGCAGGAGAAGAAGCCGAGGCTGCTGGGAAAGGAGATGCCAACATCCTCCCAGATCCACCACTGAGCTGGCGAAGGCCAAAGAACTGGCCACCAAGCTTGGTTAAATTATTTGGAATAAAAAAAGTATGTCCTGAAAGACCTGCTGTTTTTTTTTTAGTGCAACAAATAAATGCTATTTTATTTTAAATATTAATTCAACTAGAAATTTATCTAAAATGATGTCTGGTAATGTTTAATTGTTTGGCTTACTAATTTAATCAATACAGTACTCTTCCTGCAGCTGGGGAGGTAAAGTGACTAATTTAGCAATTAGCTACAGGGGGCAATTCAGAGTTAAGTTACGAGGGCGGGGATCGATGAGACTGTTCGATTTGGAGGGTGTAACTGGTTCCCTTCCTCGAGGCTGGTTGAGCAGTCACATTTTGATGGAGTTTAATTTGGACTTTTGGGTTCTATAAACTCAATTGTAGATCCAAATGATTGTCACTGCATTTAACACTTGTTAGATTTTAGGAATGTGTCACCTGCATCAGTTTGAAATGTTTGAAAATTAAAAAAAAGGACGGGGGCCCAAATAATTTAAATACATTTATTCTCTCAAACGACAATCCACCTCGTAAGTGTCACTGAATTAACAGCAGGCCAGAGCAGAAAATGCACAAATCAAGAGCATCAGCTGTTTTTAGCTAATATTTAAAACAAAATACAATCTAGGGTCACTCATTCAACATCACAATTTAATCTTCTTGATGAACTTTACATAACACATGTAGGAGGTTGCTGCACACAGGCCGTACCTTTGGAGAAAAGACAACTTGATTAATTCAGTAAATGCATCGTGCGACGGGCCATTGAGTGACTTGGTGTCCTACCCACCACGTTACGACGTACTGCAGGTGTTCGTTCCTCAGGGTGACTCTGGTCTGTCCTCCTATTGGTCCACCAGGAGTTGTGCTCCCTGAGTGATACAAAACACATGAATTTACTTGTGCACCACCACAAACATTACCGTTATTACAAGTGGGGTTAACTGTTCTTTTCTGTGGACTTTGGGGTTTCACGAGAACTCACGATAGTCTGCATCGATGAAGATGGGCTGGGCTCCGGTGACGCCGCCCATGGCCTCCAGGTCTCTGTAATGCCAGTGGTTTCTCTCCACGTCGTTGTTCGGTACGAAGGGCTTGCGTTGCTCCGTCAGCCGAACGACCCCGACCACCTCCACCTCCCCTTCCACCTGAACAGAAGAAGCTTTTCTTTCATATAAAATGGTGCTAATAGTTTTGTGTGGTTGTTTATCGCCGAGGCAAAATATAAATGTGATGTAATACTATCAGATGTACAGTAAATAAGTTGCGATCAAATGTTGATGTCCACAAAAAGCTTATCTGGTAAGATCACATGTTAATATGGAAACTAAGTCAGTTTACAGCTGTTAGAGAACTTGTATACTTAATTTAAAAAAATAAAAATTAAGATGCATTGTAATCCACATGTGTAGATTAAAAATATCTCGTTCTGTTGCATCGATTCTTTATTTCTTTTCTTTGGGCCTCCCATCGCGTGCGGCCTTAAACCGGTAGACTCGTCTTCATGAAGAGGCAGCGATGCGATGACATCATTTGAAATACGAACCTGCCCCTTCATCCTGGTCTCCGGTCTTATCTTCTGCCTCGGGACGTATCCCCTGTTCACCAGGATGGTGATGCTGCAGGGGAGGGCAGCGGACGTAAGAGAGGACCGCGAGCACTTCTCAATACTTTGAATGCGGTCCTACCCGAGGTCAGCGCAGTGGAACGGAGTGATGACGTTGGCGCCGGTCTCCCCGCTCGACCCCAGCTTGCCCGCCTCTCTGGCCTCTCTCTCCGGGTCGACCGGCGAGCGCGGCAGAACGTACAGCTCGTGCGAGTGGTCGAACCGCCCGCGCACTCGCACCCTCCGGTACTCCAGGCTTTTCAGCTCATTGGGACTACGATCCGGGGAGGAAAGTGGCAATGCAAACATTCATAACACAGATACCGATGTTGGATGTGGAGACAAGGACAAAGAGCATTGTGTGCTTTGAATGAAACCTCGAATGCACCTCGGGGTCACCACCCATATACAGGAGCACATAATAGATCAGAGCATAATTAAAAGAGGTATTTGGGAGTTTTTCCTGATCCGATGTGATGTCCTGGGACAGGGATGTCGTACGTGTACAGATTGTAAAGCGCGCTAGGGCAAATTAGTATTTTATGATATTGGGCTACATCAAATAAACTGCATTGAATGCAATATGACCATATGCCCCATATAAAAATGAATTGTGACGAGTATATCGATTATTAAATACGTACTCCAGAGGAAGAGGGATGGGTTCTGCTGTGGTGAGTCTCGTCAGCTCGTCGATCAGATGCATTTTCCACTGACGCCGTTTCACCTTCACAGGAGACAACATGGGAGTCCATCAAACAAGAGCTTATGCAAGAACCTATCTTATTTTGGTAAATGTGGAAACACAAAGTCAGTTAGGCGGTACCTGCCACGTGCCGAGGCCAAAGGTGGTGACGGGGATGAGCAGCAGGAACCATTTGAAGAAAGAGTCTTCTGCCTTTTCCGCTCCGGCTGCTGTGGAGCTCGACTGTCGCCCAAAGGTGATGAACTTACCTGGGAATTCACAACAAGAAAAGCACGATGGAGGCGTGAGACAAGAACTCTTTCTGACATGTATACAGCAAAGACAGGCTATTGATCCTATTCATTCACAAATCTAGAGACAATTCGACATTGAAAATATTAGCATATTGTATGCCGTGTAATGTTCTTCATAGGATTATTAATTGATATGGCGCATTGCCTTTTATTGATTTATTTTAAATACAGGTGTTACCTTCCGCGCGTTTGGAGAGGGGCAGTCTGGTCAGGACGAAAGTCCTCTGGATGGAAGTGACGTGCGACTGCAATAACAGAGAAATACAATTACAGAAAATGCAATAACAGAAAATGCAATTACAGAAAAAGGCATTAACAGAAAATTTGCTCAGGGATGTGCAACCACAGAAAAGTGACTTTCTCACCCACACAAACACACACACATGAAACACGTCACGTACCTTTTGTTTCAGCGTCGTCAGCACTTTGGAGGAATAAGCCAACACTAATTTTAAAGCCGACATGTTCAGTCAAAACGCACGAGCACCGAAAATGAGCGAGACAACCGACCGCATAACAACTACATAACTTATCAGAAGGGGGACCTCTTTTAGTGTTACCACTTCCGGTTTGCGGGCGCTTCGCCCCGGGACGTCACCCACGTGTGTTCATGCGAGTGTGTTGATGTTAGTGGACTCGGTACACTCCTGTCTCGAGTGGCTGTTTTAGCTGACTTTATCAGAAAAGGAAGTGGCGGACACCGGTTCTGCTGTCGACATGGATCTCGCCTCCAGGGATTCGTACATCCAGAAGCTCGCCAGCAAAGTGTTTTCTCAACATGAGCAGGAGCCGAAGAGGAAACCGTTCGGTAATGTCGGCTAGCCGCGTTAGCTCATGTAGCTGTAGGTGTGTGTTCCTGGTGGTAGAAAAGTGCTAAAAGTCAATAGGTGGCATATAAAACGTGGTTATTTCCGCTGCTGGCCGAAGGAGGCGCTGCACTGGGTCACATGCAATTCCATGGACACAAACTTAATTTATGAAGCAGAAATACCTTTTGTAAATTGTTTAGTTTTATTGAATATTATTGTTTTTTTGCGGTGCTCAATTGACAGCATTGTACTCCAGGGAAGTGTGACGTGTTTCACTATTTTTTGTATACATGTTGTGGTTGAGACTAATACAGTTAGTCTTAACAAAAAAACTAAAATTCCGAGATAAAAAAATATATATATATAATTCGAGGGAGGGTATTTTTGAGATTTAACGTCACACTAAAGGGTTTTAAGGGAAGTGAAAAATTGGAATCACTCAAATAAATTAAAGGGGAAAAAACAGATTTATTGATAATCAAAATCATCTTTCGCCATATATCACCAGTTTGAACATTATTAAGTGACTCAAACGCCTAAATTATAACTGCTTGAAACACATTAGCTTGTGTGACGTGTTGTCCGATCAGCTGACTTCACCTCTCACAATATTAGCTGCCTTTTGGCGTTTATCTCAGACAATGAGTAAATAAGATTACTGATTACTTTCCCCCATTTCGTCCAAGAACAGTATAATTTTATTTTCCTCTGCCTCAAGATGTTTACGTCCCTTGTGTGTGAACAGTTATGATGCATGCAGATATTTGGCAGTCAAATATTGACCTTTGTTTAAACTTCCATGAAATATATGCTCACTAATGCATGTCTTTATCTGTGTGTCTTTATCTGTGTGTAGTGTATTTCAAGGGTAAAAGTGACACCGGTCCTCCACAGAAGAAGAAAAAGTGTAAGAAGAAACATTTTAAAGAGAAAGGCGCCGATGAGAAGAAACCGAATCCTAAATCCCAACAGAAGCCCCCCCCCTCTCCTGCGGCACCCAAAGTGAACGGGTCCAAAGCTCCGAGCATCACTGCACCTCGAGGTGAGTGCACCCGTCACTCCGTCTCTTCCTGATTGGTTATTTCTAAATACGGTTCCCGCAGTCACTTTTTCATCTTTCTTTTTTCTGTAGAGTCCAACTTCTCCGCAGTCGATCTTCTACGCAAGAGACTTCATGAAAAGATCGAAGCGTCCAGAGGGCAGGTGCGGAAAGAAGGTTAACTCTGCTCTCTTTTAGTGACCATGTAGCCAACATGGTTGCAGTTGTGCTGAGATGGTAAACTTGGTTTTAAAAAAACAGTCTCTATTTACTCAAAATGTTCAATGTATTTATTGACTTTTTAAAGGATAGAATAACATGTTATACAATGAGGTGCTGATCGTGCCCGAGGCGAGATCTGAGTCCTTCGGGGGTTGAAAGTGTCGTGAAAGAAGTCGGTCTGCGTGGTGACTGGAACGACGACACTTATGACTTTGCGTACCTTGAGAAGCGCTATATAAAATTAATGATTATTATTATTATGACTTGCTTTAAGGTGAATGGACGGGATCATTTATTTCAATGTTATTTGCATAATCTTGGATCGTTATTATTGGGGATGAGACAATACCACTTCAAGTACATGTACTCGTTAATAGCATTACAGTGAATATGAAAACATTTTTTATTTTCATCAGATGTTCCTCACTTTAACAACTTAAATAGACAACGTGAAGCTGTTGCTGATCTTTTTTGTTTATTCATTTTTCTTATTTGATTGTGTTTTTTACTGCACCATCTTTTACAGCGTATTTTCTGTTGTCATTTTGGCCCCTGTTATTGCCAATGTTCTTTTATTGACTACTGCATTTTGTGACCCGTTGTCTATGATAAGTGTCATATAAATAAACGTTACTTTCTTATTTACTGATGGAGCGAGTTATGCGCTTCGTTAAACTCCTAGTTAATGTTATTGTTGGACTGACACGTCGCACTCGTCTGTTTCTCAGGGAGCCCCGAAGGACTCGGCGTCGGAGGCCGTCCAGGCAAAGCGAGCGAAAAGAAAGCTGGAGCGTGAGCGCAAGAAGAGGAAGAGGAAAGAGTTCCAGCTGAAGAAGGCGGCCGAGGAAAAAGCCAAAGAGGAGCAGAAGCAGCCGGAGGTGAAAAAGGAAGCGCAGCGCGCCCCGGCGGCCGCGAGCAAAAGAAACGAGACGGCCATCGTGTTCAACAAGGTGGAGACGGTGGACAAGGGATACGTCGACAAGATCCAGAAGAAGAAGAACAAGAAGCTGAGCATGAAGGGCAAGCTGACGCCGCTCGTGGGGAAGAACTACAAGCAGCTGCTCGGCCGCGTGGAGGCGCGCAAGGCGAAGCTGGAAGAGCTGCGGGAGACGGACGGGGAGAAGGCCCGCGTGCTGGAGGAGAAGATGAAGTGGACCAACGTGCTCTACAAGGCCGAGGGCCTCAAGATCAAAGACGACGAGGCCATGCTGCAGTCGTCGCTGAAGAAGAAGGAGAAGAGGCACCAGCGGCGGCAGAAGGAGTGGGGCGATCGCAGCGAGAACGTGGTCGACAAGATGCAGCGGCGCCAGGACAAGAGGCGGAGGAACATCCAGAAGCACACCAAGGTGAAGACGGAGAAGAAGAAGGACAGGCTGAGGAAGAGGGGCAGGGTGCTGCCCGAGGACTTGAAAAGAGCAAATGTGTAGAAGAAGAAAAACGTAAATCGTCGGCGATGTTTGAATGTGTTTTTTTTCTTCTCTGGCAGTTTTATTTCATTTCATGATGCGACGGCGTTGCTCGTACCGTCTCGAGGAGTAACGTGATGCGTGTAATGTCAATAAAATGCGATTTTTATGATGAGCACGAATGACATGAATTTTTTTTATTTGATCAATTATCGTGTCGTTTAAGGGAAAAGCTTATTTGCTTTCAGTTCTACGAGACAAACTATACAAATATCTCCAGACTCCACCCTCGGAGACTTTACGGGTTTAGCTTTCTGACGGACATGTTGAGCCCTTTCGGGTCAGATGCAGACTTCCCGAGGGAATTTAACACAATTCATTAAAAAAGAAAATTGAAAAAAATGCATTATTTGAAATTACAAGGAGTAAAATGTATAAAAAGTTCAGTCAACCACTTCAGGCGACATCAGTAAGTTGAGGGTTGGAGGCCTCGGGGGACATTCAGAACTTCAGTCCCCCCCCCCCCCCCACCCAGGCGTGATGGCAAACAACGTTGTTATAGAAAATCCTTATATTTGCTAAAGTTGTAATGATATGTAGCTTAAATTTTAAAAAACCCAAAAATAAAAATCTCTTAATATATACTGCGCGGTTGAAGGTTATTTATATGAACTAATATGAAGAAGCAATTACAAAGTTTTGTATTTTCAACATACAATTACAATAAACTCCCAGATACGGTCTGACACCACATCTTTCAGATGGATCTCAAAGTATTTCAATATTTTGCTAAATCTAATAAGGTCTTACACGTGAACATGAATGCTTTAGAATTATTTGTGTAGAAATCATTGTTTAAATGTGACCGTTAAAAAAAGTGACTATTTGTTTATGTTAAATTCCATCTCTGCAACATGTCCTTCACTGGCGAGGCTCATTTCATCTCCAACGAGCGACATATCGGGAGCTAAGAAGAGAATCTAACGTCTCAGGCTTGTAAGTGAACTCTGCTTTATTAAAAATGTCGAATGTATCAGATATGACAGATGAAGGTAATATTTGTGAAACATCAATACGGTGAGTACAGCTGCAGTAATTTGACATATACGGCGACCTTTGGCGTGGAAATGTGCTTTTATTGGAAATATAGGAAATCATGGCACGACAACTTCAAGCACGCAGAACTGCCCATCCCAGTAAAACCGCTTGGTGAGTAATAATACTTGACACGATATTTATTTATTAGTTTTTTAGTTTTTATTTATTTAACCAGGAAATGCCTCATTGAGATTATAAATGTATGAAATGCAGGTTCTACTTTACTTTTAATCTTGCAAATATCTGCTTAAATTTACAGAGTAGAGTATTGACCTTATAAGTGTCTGTTGGACAGTCCTTTTAATATTCTTAATTAAATAATGACAAATGTATTCTTTAATTTAGGAGAGAAAAGACAAGCACAGGGAAGGAAGAGCAGGGAAACAGGAAACGAGATAGGGACTTCAAAATAAAACAGGAAACACTCAGATCCTAACAGATATTCCTTTAGTAGTCCCACAGTGGGGACATTTCATGATCACAGCAGCGGGTTAGAGCATTAATAGAAAATAAAAATATAACACAATAACAATACTAAATACTAATACTAAAATACTAAATTTACACGCAAGGCAGTGTCCAAAGTTAATTTCCAGCAGGTTAAAGTGTCCAGGAAAATAGATAGCTACATCTTGAAACTACATAATTATATATATATATATATTGTAATTTGGGTAAATAACTGTAGTCAGTGTCCTAAACGTTACTTCTAAAGCATTGATCGTTGTCATATATGTAATTTCTTACTCACTTGTGTGTGTGTGTAATTGTTCAATATGCTCAAAAGGCCGGTAACATACGATATGTCTATCTCAGGATATGATTAGTGGTCGTAAAACAGTTTATTTGATCGTATTCTACCTGCTAATCTAATCCATGTCTGATGTGCTTCGCTCCGACAGGCTGGAGTTCACACAACTGGCAACCGACTACAACCCAGTGAATCTTGGACAGGGCTTTCCGGACTTCTCCCCTCCCAAATTTATCCAAGAGGCTTTGTGCAAAGCCGTGAACGGAGGACACCAGATGCATCAGTATACCCGAGCGTTTGTACGCGTCGAGACACTTTGATCCTTTTTGTGAATGTCCCAAAAAAAGACTTTCCCCTTTATCATTAAGTGCGTCAATCTTCTAAGTGAACCTAAATTCACCTGTTTGTTCTATATTCATCTTAGAGAATAAAAACCTCTTTTGCACTGTGTTTTTTTCATTGGATAAGTCAGTAAATGCATGCATGTCTTCCTCTCTCACTCACTCATGGACTGCTTAACCACAGCATGCACAAAGATGTGGAGTCCTGGCTCTAAAAGACGATGATAATTCGTTAACGTGACGGCTTCCTTTCCTCAGGGCCACGCTCCTCTCGTACACATTCTGGCTAAATTCTTCGGGAGGATCATGGGACGTGAGATCGATCCTTTAGAAGAAGTGCTGGTCACCGCGGGAGCTTATCAGGCTCTCTTCTGTGCTATCCAAGCTCTGATTGATGAAGGGGATGAGGTATGACAATCAACCCCAGTAAATGGTGTACAGTGCAGCAATAATGAAAAAGAAACTCAGCACTGTAACGTGTGTACAATAACTCCTCATTGTGGTTTCAGTTACCTAATATCCTTTAAATAAAGGACTGTCAATGTTTTTTTTAATGAACTCTGTTATGTCACCGTCTCTTAACTTTTCGTTTCTTTTAACTTGTCTGTTCTGTGTGTTTTTTGTTTGTAACTATGTGTTTCTTATGTTACCGCCTGTCTCGTCCAGGTCACCCTCTCTAAAAATATATAGTTTTTAATCTCAATGTGATTCACCTGATTTGATCAAATAATTTAAAAAACCTAACAGCCTTACATTCTTCTTTCAGGTCATACTTGTCGAACCGTTCTTTGATTGCTACCGGCCGATGGTGAAGATGGCCGGAGGAAAGCCAGTTTATGTTTGTCTGAGGCCGGTGAGTGGTGACATATTATTACAGAGCGTCTTTTGAAAAATGTCACCTTTAGTTTGTATGTAGATGAAAGGTCAAAAGGTTTAAAACACCTTAATTTGTCTTTTGAAAAATGTCACCTTTAGTTTGTATGTAGACTAAAGGTCAAAAGGTTTAAAACACCTTAATTTCTCCAGTTTTTATTGAAATGTACACAGTTTCATTTCTCAATGTACTCTGAAATTAAAGCATAGAACAAATAAACAATTGGAGATCAAAATAAATCGTGGAATCGTTTTGTTTAATAAGATGTAATCTAATTTTAGTAAAGCCCCTTTTTGCAGATATAGCAACGGAAATTAAATATTGTTCAGAATCTTCATCCAGCTGCAAGTTGTGAATCCATTACTTGTTCCCTGAAAAAAAGGCATTTGTGTATAACTCTGAAATGTGCATTATTTTTCAGTTTTTGGTAACCTAAACCCTTTTGTTTAACCTCTGGCAGTTTGACCTTCAGGTTATTCACTTGAACATTTCAATGAAAACTGTGAAAACGGGGCTGTTCTAAAACTTTTGACCAGTAGTGTCCTTTAAAAATGAATCGTTATTTTATTTTCATGCAATTCAAGAAGGTGGAGGGGAGTGGCGTCCTATCCAGTGGAGACTGGGTACTTTGTGCAGAGGAGCTGGCCAGTAAATTCACTCCATGCACAAAAGCCATCATCATCAACAGCCCCAACAACCCACTGGGCAAAGTGAGACCTTTCCCCAGAGAAGTGTCTCTTTGTGAAGCCGGATGAACACAATGTGAAGGCCTGTCACACATTTATGTCCATTGCAGGTTTTTAAGACGGAGGAGCTCCAGATGATCGCTGATCTGTGCATCAAACACGACGTCCTGTGCATCAGCGACGAGGTGTACGAGTGGCTGACCTATGATGGGAACAAGCATGTGAAGATAGGTGAGATCCAGAGTTCAACACAACGCACACAGAGTGTGGAGCTGCACATGATTCATGTTGGTGACGTGTTGACGTGTTTACGTGTTGACGTGTTGACAGCCAGCCTTCCTGGCATGTGGGAGCGGACCGTCACCATCAGCAGTGCAGGAAAGACCTTCAGTGCCACCGGCTGGAAGGTAACGCACAAGCTGTGGGAGTATTTCATGTTTTACGACATACTGACATACTTACGAAATGGCCATACTGACATACGAATGGCCATACGGCAAAATTTCAAAATATATATTGTTATCTCGAGATCACAAGTTGATACTTATCATTATCTGAAGAAAATAATTATTGCCGTCTTAGAGATAAAACAAAATATTTCTTTATCAGGGGAAAATAAAAGGTATTTTCTTCTGAGAGAAGCGACCAAAATCTGTAAGATTTAGTGATTGTTTTACACCTTCCTAATATAATCCATGGAATATTATATATATATATATATATGAAAAAAGATCTCTCTCTCCATATCAATATATTTATATATATACAGTATATATATATATATATATTAAGAAATATATATATTAAGAAATATATATACGACATACAAATATATATATATGTATATAAAATGTAAACATTGTATATGTATTAAAATTAAATTAAAAATATATTTACAAAATAAAATAATGTATATACAGGACTGTCTCAGAAAAAAAAAATTAATTGTTATGATTCTTTATTTTCTGTCTGTAAAAAAAAAAAAAAAAAAAATGCACATCATCTGATTCATTAACAAAATCAGCAAAAATGCAATTTTTTATTCTTTTAATATTTATTATTATGATTTTTTAAAAACTCAAATATCAAATATCTAAATCTAAATATTCATGAAAAAATATACTAGTAGGGTATAAAAAAAAAACTTGAAATGATCTAATTAACTCGAAACACCTGGAAACACATTTTCAAATGTTTGATTTTATATTGAAAAAAACGTAATATATTAATATATATATATATATATATATATATATATATATATATAAATAAAATAGTTATATAGTTTGTGTTTTGTATGTACCTATAACAATATTTCGAAAGTGAATCCTTCCGCTGCCTTCCGCTATGACACATTGTCTCGTAAAGCAACATAATTAACTTGTGACATCAACGTATGAATGGGGTCCACTTCGGGCTTCCCTTCCTGCACGTTGTTATGATGAGCTGTTTGTTCTTCTCAGCTCGGATGGGCCATCACCTCTGCTCACAACATGAAATACCTGAAAATCATCCACCAGGGCTCTGTGTACCAATGTCCTACAGTTACTCAGGTAAACACCGACAACTTTAAGATTATATCTCTTTTGAAGCTACGACCTAAATCACACAAAAAAGGGGGAAATCTAGCCGGGCAATCCCAAATCTATCTGATGCTGTTATCAAATAAAACAATAATGAGTAACTTTGCTCCCAGAAAACATTTATTCTCCTGCTTATCAAAACAATCTGGTCACAATTTTCAATTCAACATAATCCACGTCATTGAAACGTATCTTATTTCCACATTGTTGCTCTTTTCCTCCACTCCACGCCTTCAACAGGAGGCCGTGGCTCGTGGGCTTGAGAGAGAGTACGAGCTGTTTGGCACTCCGGAGAGCTACTTCCAGCAGCTGCCTGCGATGCTGCACCGGAAGAGGCAGAAACTGGCCTCGTGCCTGGGGAGCGTGGGGCTGCAGCCCGTCATGCCGGAGGGAGGCTACTTTATGATCGCAGACATCTCGTCTGTCAGTGAGTGAAGAAGAACAAACACCGGCTTCAAATAACAAAACTTAGGAATACACACTCCTGTCAAATGTTTGGGATCACTTAGAAATGTCCTTATTATTCAAAGAAAAGCACTTTTTTCCGGAGAAGATAACATTAAATTAACCAGAAATACGACATTGTTAATGTGGTAAATGACTATTCTCTGTTTTTTTATGAAATCTCTACAGAGGTGTCTAGAGGCCCATCTCCAGTGTTCTAATGGCACATTGTGTTATCGCCTTAGAAGACTAACGGAGGGTTAGAAAACCATTAAAACCCCTTTTTATGTGAGCGCAGCTGAAAACAGTTATGCTGGTGAGAGAAGCTATACAACTGACCTTCCTTTGAGCGACGAGTTTGAAGAACAAAATTAAAATTTCAAATAAAAATCATTATTTATAACCTTATCAATGTCTTGACTATATGTTCTGTTCATTTGATAAATAAAAGTGAGAGTTTTCATGGAAAACAGGAAATTGTCTGGGTGACCTCAAACTTTTAAACGGTAGTGTACATATATACACAATTTTATTTTTTCCACTTGTCTAATTGTTTGTTGTTAACAGAGGTGGACTTGAGTGACCAGGGCAACGAGGATGAACCCAAGGACTTCACATTTGTGAGATGGCTCACGAAAGAGAAGGTTAATATTAATCATTCATTTAATACTTTAAGACACAGGTGTCAAACACAAGGCCCACGTGCCAAATTCGGCCCGCCGCATCATTTTACGTGACCCCTGACGGCTTGAAAGACATATGATCAACTTTTCTTAAAGAAATTAAAGAAAAATATCCCGTGCTTTTATTTTGAAGGTTTCAAATTAAATGGATTTATGTTGTAATATTAGAGACATTTTCTTATGTACAATATTTCTACACTCAAATAAACAATAATCAAATGCAAAGAGGGTTATATGTTCGGGAGTATTTTATACGTTTATATGTTTCAGTATTAACCCTTTGAGGGCAGCCATGAAGCTGATGTGGCCCACGGTGAAAATGAGTTTGACACCCCTGCTTTAAGACATTCCTCTTGAAGATGTAGCACATTAAATGGAAATACAAAGTGAGGGTATAGGTGTCTTTGTGCAGCATTTTACTTCGGTGGAGCATGTTCATCAACCAGATAAATAAATAAAAAGTAAACACAAAAAGGGGGACGTTCAGCAGGTGCTTTATCAAACAAGTCGAGAACATTATGAGGCACCAACGGACAGTGAGCTAAACAAATATCATGGAGACAACGTCTCCTTCCGGTCCAGGATGAAAACAAAGTGCTTGATTTTGCTCATAAATGCTCAACTTTTGAGGTTTTTGATGGAAGTGAATCAAGAATACTTCCGAAAACCAATTTCAAATGTTGCCTTTTCTCAGTGAAATGAAGCTCTCCGGACAGCACCCTTTACCTCAACTTTTAATACCTATTCACCCAAAAAAAAAGTTTTTATTTCCGTTGTAATGTTGTCATCATTTCTTTTGCACACAGGGTTTAGCAACCATCCCCGTCTCCACGTTCTTCAGCCCCGAGCACAGCCGGGAGTTTAGCAAATACATTCGCTTCTGTTTCGTCAAGGTAACGTAATTAACCTCCTAAAAAGGGTGTCGCTCTGCAACCACAAAAGCTATTTGAATAATGTTGGTGTTATAATAAAGGTAACACATGTGAGCTTTGGTTCAGATGTGTAAATATTAGTATAGAGTTTTCTTAAGCCAGCAATATTAAAATAATAAAAAAATTGCAATATTATAAAATATGATATGATTTGTAATGAATCCAGAATGCATTTTTTTTTTTTTTTAATTATTACAAAAAAAAGAACTTTATCACAATATTCTAATTTTCTGAGACAGTCCTGTATATGTTACTGGTTAAGAGTAAATAAAGATGAAACTTCTATGAAAATAGAAGTTTCAGGTTCGATTAGAAAAAAAAGCACTTTCAGGATGAATATCTCCTGGATGGATGCACAGCAAAGGCCTAAAATCACCCAGATCAGGCACGTGCACAGATAGAGCCCTAGTGGTGCTCAAGCACCAGCCCTTTTGCCCTGGATGAGAAAAGTGCCCTTTCTGCTGGAGCCACATGTTCTCTTCATTATCAGTATTTAAGAAATAAAGTTACTCTCTGTCATCAAGTCCCCCCAAATGTGTATGGATATCTGTCGGGGCCCTCCCTCCTCCACTTAGAGCGCAGTAAACGCAAGAAAAAACAACACTTGTAATAACTATACTTACTAATTGAGAATGAGGTCATGCCAGGAAATATCAGACTTCCGTGAAAACGTTATAATGCCTCAGTCTGATATTTCCCGGCATGACCTCACTCTGGGTTAGTAAGTAGTTATTACAAGTGTTGTTTTTTCTTGCATTTACTCTTTTCATCCGAGCGGTCGAGGTTAGTAAGTCGTTTATTATATGGCATTTTTTCGCTCCTAATGTTTTGTAAATAAAAACAAATTGTAATATGTCATTTTGTTCAGCTCTCATGTCTTCTCACGACACGATGTGTTTCAGTTGTTTCCTAGCAACCAATTACTTAACTTCAAGTTACAGTGATCAAGAGAAAAATCATTTTGCCGATGGGTGCCCTTTTGGGGGGGTTTGAGCACCTGCCCCCCAAAATGTCTGTGCACGTGCCTGACCCAGATAATAACACAACTTGTGAACAGACTCTCTGCAAAGTAAGACTCAGAAAACATAAAGCAGAACAATAGTTGGAGAGTTTTTAGTAAAGAGAATTTAGGCGAGGTCTCTAAAATGTGCATTTGGGCACATTGGAGCACCATCTGTGCCATTTGACTTTTCTCATGTACCAAACCATTTCTTTCTTTTCACTTTTACTTTAGGTGTTTAATACATCCAAATACATCATTCTGTGGCTTTAAAACAGTAAACCAAAGATAAAAAAACGATAAAACAAAGTGGTGCTGTGCGCGTGTGTGCTGCGCGTAAAGCCGGTTTTTGGATCTGTCACAGCGCAGCTGTTGCGCGCGCAGATATCTCCTTTTTTCTTCTTCTCAAGAACAAAAGTAAGTTGAATTTGCTGGCTGTAAACTAAAGCTATGAAGCGATTAATATTTCTGTGTCCTTTGTCTTATATCTCCGTGATACTTTGGTGCAGAAGGATTCTGTAAAGATATTTAGAATCGGTGTGAAGTCCTCTTGCTTTCTAACGTTTTTTTTTTAACGATAGCACGAAGCTACATGTCGCTAGTTCCGGAAACGTTTTGAGTGGGCCGACTACTGCCACAATTATGATTAAGATATTTGTACTTTTACTTTAGTTGGTGTTTGTGTTGTGTTGAAATGGCTCACTGATACTTTTAACCCAAGTTGTCTTCTTTAATGTGATGTACACTACCGTTCAAAAGTTTGGGATCACTTAGAAATGACTTTATTTTTCAAAGAAAAGCACTGTTTTTTCCAATAAAGATAACATTAAATGAATCAGAAATACACTCTCTACATTGTTAATGTGGTAAATGACTATTCTAGGTGGAAGTGTCTGGTTTCTAATGAAATATCTCCAGAGGTGTATAGAGGCCCATTTCCATCAACGATCACTCCAGTGTTCTAATGGTACATTGTGTTTGCTAATCGCCTTAGAAGACTAATATCTGATTAGAAAACCCTTGCAATTATGTTAGCACAGCTGAAAACAGTTATGCTGGTGATATAAGCTATACAACTGGCCTTCCTTTGAGCTTGAAGTTTGTAGAACAAAATTAATACTTCAAATATTAATCATTATTTCTAACCTTGTCAATGTATTGACTACATTTTATATTCATTTGATAAATAAAAGTGTGATTTTTCATGGAAGACACAAAATTGTCTCAGTGATCCCAAACTTTTGAACGGTAGTGTACAACATCAATATATTTGCTCCTGTTTATTATAATGATATAGACAGTTTAAAACACAATATAAAAAATGCACCCAATTGGGTGCGTTGAAATGGACTTGACCTTTGGCCTTCTGCCGCCTCGCCCTTTGACCCGCGCTCCCTCTCGTTGTCTGACAGGAGGACTCCACCCTGAAGGCAGCAGAGGACATCTTAAGGAAGTGGAGTCAGACGCAGTAAAACGTGAAGCATTACCCATTTATTTGTAACCGTCTTAGGGTGCCTCTTGCTTAAAGACAGTGTTCTCCAAATATTAATACGCTTTTTGTAACTACTCAGGCTTTTAGAAGAAAATTCGTTGTAAATGTTCCTGTGAGAATATTTGATGCGAAACACTCAAGTAAATAAATAAAGTTTTTAAGGAATTTTAAACAGAAATGTTGATATTCCGTCAATAAGAGTCGTATTTCTAGCATATTTTGAGGCATTTGCAGCAACTGTGTTCATGTGTTAATGTGTTAATAACTATAAATAAACAGTGTTACACTACATGGACCGATGTGAACGGTGAATACGATTGTAAAGGTTTTTGAATCCAGGTGTGTACTTTGATGGAGATAATAATAATTTCTTGAAATATAATTTTCGATGTGAATTGGCCGCCAACCAGAGCTAAGGAAATACGTACGCTGAGCTCATATGAAGCCAGCAAATTAAGAGTTTTTTGTGTGATTGATATGGTTGATTGATAGTTTACTCTTTAAATTGTATTCCATTTGGTTTCAATTATTAAACAGATGTAGATTTCAGAGATAAAGATCAAGGTTGCATATGTTCGTTGGCTCACTTAAACAACTAACTTCTCGGCTTGAAACATCCTAATATTACATTCCGTGACTTAACAACAGTAGTATTTACAAAAAGTAAACTTTCAGTTGTGTATTTTCTCCCTGTCGCTGGTGCGAAATGCATTCTGGGATATAGGCTCATCTGCGACGCGTGTATAAAATGTGTACTCGTTCAACAGTTGTAATCATTTATTTTAACACGAACAAATCAGATGCCGACTCCCGTTTCCTTGCATATTACATCTTTATTCATTGATGCCTTGAACCCCAGCATTAAGATGTATTCAACGCTACAACAGCAGAAATCTATTATGCCCTAAAAATGGCCAACAGGTCAGTTTAGCCTCTTCTGGTATTATTCCATAAATTATACAGTTAAAAAGAAAAAATAACATGTTTGTTTGAGAATAAAATGATTTCACACAATGCTACTGGGAAGTGTTGAGAAGTCAAAATGTAAATGTGTTTCCTGAAGTGTGTTTTATCCATAACACATAATGCAACCGCTCTTCGTATCAACACTGATTATTTACGATATTTTAAAACCATTAAGATAGGGAATTAAAAAATAATCCTGATATTCAATAATATACATATTTTGGAAACTTTTAAGAAGTATTTTTCATTATTTTGTTTACATCTGTAACACCTAAACAGCTACAGAGATGATGCATTGCCTAAAGAACTAGAAATGAATCCTTAAAAAATAATAATGAAAGATAATTCTTGCATTAATACAAACAGCACCTAAAAGAGGAGACGGTGCTGTACAACACGATAAAAATACATGTGTTGTAACGCTAGATAGGTTTCTACTTTATTCATAAAAGTCTACTCTTGACAAATTCTTGTACAGAATTCAAACAATGAATGTTGAATAATGTATATGAATATGATTTGAAATGCATTTTGGCCTGTCATGTTAATGTATTTACATATATTTAGCACCATTATTAAATCACATGAAAGAAAACACAACCATCAGTAAAGTATCTAACAGGAATTATGTGTGTTTTTCTAAGTCTGTCACATGTTGGTTTTGGATTCATTGGATTTATTAACGGTAATAAAAAATAAAAAACGTATTATATAGTCTGATTTAAACACTTCCATTTTATTCAAATGTAACTTGCACTGCTGTGGCCAATTTATCTTTATATACTAATTTGATCAAAGTAGTGCAATAATTCAAGATTAAATACTATAAATTTGATTCTGTTTTTCAAATGATTCATAAAATGGAAATGTTCGTAAAGAAATAGTTAAAGTACTTAATTCCAATTAGCTAAAATAAAATAAATTAGTCTCACAATGTATTTCTAGGTGAGGACACATGAAATAAAAATCAATGTTAATGTTACAATTTTGGGGTATATTTCTTTGAGCTACAATTGATGGAAAACACATTTAAAGAAGAAGAAACTAGTAATATATTAAATAAATAAAAAGACCCGTTGGCAGTTCAGCTGTTAGAATGCTTTCACATGGAACAATATTCTGTGAGGGGACACACACACACGTGTAGAAGACCTGCAAAGATATACACAGTCGGAGTGTAACAGTTCACCAAAGACACGGTTCACCTGAAGCAAAACAATTTTGTTTTAGTTTGGATGTTAAAAGGAAGAGTTTGACATCTTTGACAGTTAGCTTAGCATAAAGACCGGGAGGGGGGGGGCTACCAAAGAGAACAAAATCTGCGAGACTGGGCTGTTTGAAACATGACAGCTACTTTCTATCTTATTAGGAAGAGTTTAAGGCGGCTCATGATCATTTTGGCTCCTTCAGACTTTGTTTTGGATCCAGTTGTGAGTATGTTACACTAAAATTAGGCTAAAGTGTCGACTGTCAAAAAAACTGGGCTACCTTTTAGGCGATTTGGCAGATATTTAAAGACATGTCCAAAAAAACCCTATTACTTTAAACCAGATCCACCAAACCGCGAATAAATATATTTACAGTACATAGTGCAGTTATATATGTTGTGAATTTAATGTGACATTAAATAAAGGAGATTTGAAAGCTGTGAACGCTGACCAGTCGAAATCTATTTATATTATTAGATGTTTACCTAATAAACAGTCATACACATACAGAATATACTGTAGATATCGTCTTCAATATTAAAAAATACATTATAGGTTTAAAAAAAAGAAAGCATTAAAAAAGAAATATGAATTTGAGTCGGTATGTTCAACACGAATACTTGTTTTCACCACAAAAAAATGCAACTGTACCATGCCTTTGGTAAACTATCACACCTCCACTAAACAATGGTAGATTGTTTGGCTGAAATCAAATTCCACGTGAACCGAATATATTAATAATTTGCATCTCATAGTTCTTGCAGATTTCCAAAAAAAAGAAGAAAAGATAAAGAAAACGGGCTCCGGGGACGTGTACGTATTGCTAAGTATCTAACGTCTAATTAAGAAAAAAATCGCAGTATAAAAACGCAGAGCATTAACTACCACCTGCATGCTGTAGAAGCATTAGACTATAGATAATACAAAATGTACAAAAGAAATGTGCTGCAAAACAACCAGAATGTTTCATATACACATAAACAAAAAGTACAGATGTCATCCGACAAAAGCAGACGGACATTAAATCGAGATGCGATACGTGACCCGTCGACACCCCATCCCACCTCAATATTGGAACAAAAAGGGTACACACTCTGTTCCTAAGGCATTTTGTACACTAGCGAATGACAAACACAGGTGTTACTGAGGGAGTTTCCCTTTTTTGTCGTTTTTTTTCTTCAGGATTTGAGCCACGGGTGAGCTGCGATGGAGGCCTTACTGCGGTCTCCGTAGTCGTAGAGCAACTCCTCGCCCTCGTCGACGTCGCGAGAGGCAACGAGGATGAGGTGAGGGTCCCCGTTGATGTCGTGCAGTTTAGTTTGGCAGTTCCCGGTTTTGCTGTGATTGATCAGCCTGCCCTTGCGACCGGTCTCTCTCGTGGCGTCCACACTGTTGAAAACACACGCGGTGAGCATTTAGTCTGGAAAATATACAACGCACCTCGGCGGTTTAGGAGATATTCACCAAAAAGCTCATATACATTTAATTGCAAAACGTGAATATCCTCGCTGAGATCCTTGAAAGTAATTTTCTCTCAATCAAACCAGCAATAAAAAGTAAGTTTAGTGAAGCAGCGAGGAGGAGTTGTTGTCTCCATTGCAGCCGGTGGGATTCCTTCAGTGTTTATGGTGCAGGGTTTATTTTTCTCTCAAACACACACTTATTCTCTGATAACTTAAGATCGACTAGAATCCTTCAACCAGTAAAGAAAAATATATACATATAATAATAAATAATAATAATCATTTATTTTATATAGTCGAGTATATATATATATTTATATATATAAATATTTCTTTGAACCGGATAAAAGGACATTTTATGACAGAAGACCACAAAGCCGAAGCGTGCAGAAAGTTCTTAAATGTTGCGGTAATCCCTAAAAAGTGGACCGGCGTAGAATGCATCGTACCAGTATGTCTTGCTGAGGTACTGGAAGTAGTACATGTAGCAGCCAGTTAGCGGGTCTTGAGCGTATTCGGCCTCCCTCGATTTGGCATCGGTGATCTCCAGCAGGTCTCCGTGGTACTCGACCACGTACTCGCCTTTCTGAAAACACCGCGTGGAAAACACCCCTCTCCCCTTTCCTTCTATATCCTGCACCTAAAAATACAACGGAACAGAAGAGATGGTGATCTTTTCCACTTTAATCAGGGGAGAACAAAGCTGGCATTGATTTTATTTTGCAATCATTTCCATCTCAGTCAACTTCCAGGCATCATCCTATACATATTCATGCGCTGGTCATCAGCGTGATTAATCATGTGACCAACACCCAGTTTCACTTCTCTGGTTGAATTTGCACAACAGTGTGAGAGTGAAAAGGGGCGGAGCCATGTGTGAATCTGATTAATTACCTTTGTGTTAATTTCAAGCGCTCAATTGGTCGAAGCAAACAGAAGAATTTTTAAAGAAAAAACATTTGCACCTCCAATCCTTCTTCTATTCCCTTTGTGATGAGATCGTCGATGAGCTTCTTTTCTTCACACTGGGGGAAAAAAAAAACGTGAGATGACACACACACACACACACACCTTTTTGGGAAGTCATCAAAACTTCACAGAGCAGAAAAGCAGTAAAATATTTAAAGATGGTGGCATAGAAATCGCTTTAATAAAATGGTTTCGCTGCTAAAGATGAGTTATTGATGGAGATTAACTTCCTGGTTCATTTGTAATTATTAAGATGGTGTGTTGCTTTATTGATTACTTTAGTGAAGAAAAAAAATGTGCATTCAGAAGCAAAATAATCAGTAACTCTTACAGACTAAACAAAGTAACAGGCTAGTTACATAATCATCTTGTATTCATGCCAATAGGTTAAAATCGACTTACCTTGAGCTCTGTTTTACTCTTTCTTGAGCTTCGCCTTATTGGATAGTAGTCGGTAACCTTTCGGTTTTGGGAGTTTTTCCCGCCTGCACTGAAGTGGAAAACAACGAAAAACGATGTGAATAACTATCGCTCAGATCAGGTCCATTGAGAGGACACCCTCAATTTAAAAACGCGTCAATACTCAGGACGTACCTTCTTAGCGTGCATTTCTTTCCCTTGACCTTGAGGCGCGAGCCTCGTAGCTGGAGGCCGTGGAGGGCGACGCTGCTGCTGTTGTTGTTGTTGTTGGCAACGTGGAGGGGAGCGTGAGACAAGCTGTTCCCCAGAGGCAGGGGGTGTTCGGCAGGGGACCGAAGGCAGGTCTGGCTGTAGCTACTCTCCATCTCTGGGAAATCGGCCTTTGAGTCTTTTGGCGTCATGCAGATGGAGTTTGTTCTCCTGCCTGCGAGGACGGAGGGAATAAAAAGGTGTTTTATTCCTGGCGCTTCAGTCAAAGCGTGCTGCTGCTCACTGTTACGCAACCCTCCCAAAACTACCAAAATAAATAGATGTCCGTTTGCTCTCCCGTGGAGTCTTTACACACTCAGCTGGAGGCGGAGCTTACTTACCCTCGCCCTGCCTCTGGCCATCAATTTGCTGGAAGAACACCGGAGAGCACTGTCCCTCCTGTGTCCGCTTGATGTCATCACGAGCTGGTGATAAGGGCCTGTTGCAGCTTAAGACAGCTGAGTGGCCATTGCATACGATTGGCTGTGAATGCAGAGAGAAGATGTTTTTTTTTTTTGTATTGACACTATATCCAAAGTTGTTGAACAACAGAAGACAGAACATTGCAAACTCACCAGAACACAAAATTAACACCCCGAAGAGCCGATATAGACAAGTTATTAAAAAAGAAAGATAACACTCTGACCCAGAAGCAAATCCAAACCAATCACCTGCACGAAGGAGACGCGACACTAGAAATGTTAAAAGACGACTAATAAAACAAACTTAAGATATTCACGTTACAACATTTTAGAAGCTGGAAACGAGAACATGGAGCATTGTTGCTTGAAATGTGACAAAAACAATCAAAAATCAGTTTACGCTCTATTTATCAGTTGTTTTAGCTCTCAATCACAAATTCAAAGACAAATGCACATGACGTCGATCCAGATTTTAAGCTATTATTTTTACCTTTGCATTGAAAATGCGGAAGGTTATGTTTTGATCGCCGTGTATTTATTTATTTGTATGCGTGTTACTCGCATAACTCAAAAAGTATTAAACCGAATCGCATGACATTTGGTGGGATGATTGGTTATTATCCGGGAACCATTTGATTAGATTTTAGGATTGATCGGGTCAAAGGTCAATGTCAAGGTCATGAAAAGGTCAAAATCTTCTTTTTACCATAGCGGGGTCAATTTCTATCCAATTGGCACGCAACTAATGCCAAAATGTTCATAATGCAATGCCCAATCTTGTGATATGCGAAGGTATGCGCTCTACCGAGTGCCCGTTCCAGTTTTTAAGTGTTTTTGTTTCAACACAAGGAATTTTGTAAACAGAAAACAGTATTTGTTTTAAAAAGGGGAAGAAACCCTGCCTGGAAGAAGAAACTAAAGCCGTCAGACAAATGTAGTAGTCTTGAATAAAAAGTGAAACAAATATATTCAAGTCAAGTACAGATTCATTGAAAACTGTGCAGCGCTGGAGTAAATGTACTTTCCATTGCTGGTGTGGGTGGGGCCCCGAGGAGGGCACCATGCTGGCTCCACACACCCACATCAACTCACCCATCAGCCCCTTTAAATGTAAAGGCCTCTTGGCTCACTCATCGAACCACTGGTCAAATCCCAAAACAAAATCACTCCAACAGCTACTTTAAAACCGTTTACCCCACTTGCAGAAGAAAAAAAAAGAACAACAAAAATGTGGTTTCTTTGGTGTCAAATGATGTCATAAATAATGTTTATGTGCTCAGCTAGCAGGCACATGGAACGCCGATGCTAATGTTAGCATTAAAAAGAGACTTCTCGTTTTTAGCGACTGTAACTAACTTACAGTAAAGAAAAACAGAGATATATAATTTAGAATTTAATAAAAAAATACGACTCGTTCCGAGAGAACTCAGCGTTAGCAAAGCGCTCAATCTAGCTTTCCTTTCCGATACTTCGGCGCGGGGGGGAACAAGCAAACTTACCCCGCTCATGTTTGACTTGTTTTCGTGGCTCTTTCCGAGGACAAAATAATATGAAATAAATTAACGTGTCCACCGGTTCGGAGATTACCCCTCGCCCTCCTCGTGCGGCAGTGCCCTCCCTACATTCCGGCCCCCCTTGCACGGTGAATGGGTGCCCTTTTTTGTTGTTGTTTCACTGCCAGCAGCTCAACCGATGCAGCCTGCACAGCTCCTCTCCGCCATTTTCTCTCTCCATGTTAATAAGGAAGGGAAGCCGATGTAATGTCGCCCCCTGCAGGCCGACAGCGGTAGTGTTTTTTATTTATCATAGTAATAATAATAATAATAGACTACAGGCACTTTAAATGAAAGAATATAATTATTAGCTCGAAAATCAAAACTTAAACAGGAATTAACTCTGTTTTCTAAGTAATGTCAGTTGTGGAAAGAAACGACTTAGTACATTATAGAGGTGTTTTTACTTCACTTGTGTATTTCCATTCACTACAACTCTTCACTACACATAATATTGTACTTTTGACTCCACTACACCACAGAGGTAAGTACTACATTTATCTTTCAATTTTCAACTACCTTTAATTACCGGTTATATTGCTGATTCTGATTCATAATACAAATACCGGTTATATTTGACTATTACAGTGTACTGTACTTCTGTAAGTGGTTAGTCCAAGTATTGTTTCTATCCTGTCTCTCTATTTCATGACTTTCAAATGTTTTAAAAACTAGAAAACTAGAATATAATGAGTGTTACGGAAGTTTTTTTAAATGTATTTACTGTTTATTTGTGTTTATATGTTTAGTTGTGCTCATACTTAGTTAATCCCTAATCTCTGTAATTTTAAATAAGGAAAACAACTGTTAAGTATTAGAATACATTATTAGACATTATTGTTGTAAACTAATTAATCTGAAACTTCAAATTAACTCGTAATTGCCAAATAAAAATAATGTAGTAAAAAATACCATATTGTAGGTATAAAGCCCACAATTGGCCCTTCTGCACAATGCTTACTACAGAGGGGAAATATTGTACTTTTTTTCCCCTTTCAGCATGAATAAAGTATTTATCTCATCTAATCTAATCCACGATATGTATCTGTCAAATTAGGTTTCAGTATAAATTTAACGACCAAACATTGTAACTGCAGCTGAAATATTGGAAGAAGCAACAATATTTAATATTTACAGTCACAAGGGACATTTTTCTGCATTGAGGACTTACATACTTAAAGTATTGTTTGCTGGTACTGATTACACACTTTTACTTAAGTAAGGTTTAGAATGCATGACCTTTACTTCTACTTGTAGTGGAGTATTTTCACAGTGCAGTATTAGTACTTTTACCAAAGTAGGGTTTTGAAAGCAGGACTTGAAGTTGAGTATTTCTACAGTGTCATAAATACTTTAATGAGGTAAATACATTATCTGAATATTACTTTTTTAATTTTTTCTAATTCTTTTTCAACGATTGCACATGTATAATTTCAAAAACTGTCAATAAAAAACGGCTAAATACATTTAAACTAACATCTTCAACTTCCTCCAGGACTTTCACAGGGGGAAAAAGGAAGAGAACCACGAAGAAGAAACACTTTATGTCGTCACTTCCTATCGAGATCTCGCGTGGTCACGTGACGTCGCTTTTAGCTCGCTGACTCTGCTATGTTAGCCGTTTGCGCCAACGGTTTACAAAATGCGTACTTTCTCGGTTTTATCGGTAAATCGCGTCGGATGGACGTCCCGCCGCGGCCCAGATATCCGTTTCCACCGACGCCGGGCGAGAAGTTTGACTGCGAAAAAAAAAAAACCGGGGCCCGCGAGGGTCACGTGACCGGCATGCGGCTGAGCCTTTTGATAAAAAAAGATGGCGTGAGCTCAGCGAAGCGAAGAGGACAACACACTGCCGAACCGGAGCGGAGCGGCGCGAGAGCGGCGGTTGGACTGTCAAGTAAGTTGATTCCAGCACGCGCGGGTCTGGTTCCGTTTAACCGCGACATCACAACACAGACACGTCTCTGCGCGGCGACACTTTAAAGTGAGTATGTATATATATATGCGTGTGTGTTTTTTTTAGGCGTTACTTCGTTTCCTCCTCGTTGTTAACGTTAGCTTAGCGGCGGCAATGACACCAACAACATCACAACAATGCGGGCTAAAGCCGCTGCTGGAGCTCGGCTGGGGAAGAACACCCCGACACTTTAATGTTATTAAAGCTGGAGTTATATAACTTAATGTTAAGGACAAATACAAGCTTTTTATAGTAGCAATTCCTTGTATAACCTAGCTAAACAAGCTAGCAGCTTATCTTCAAGGTGTCTATTTTTATATATAACCGTCAACATCAAATGTTTACTTTTACAACAAATACCCTCACGTGACGTATACAATTCATACAATATATATATATATATTAAATAAATGTAAAGCTTCTACTACGTCTGTGTACCTATCATCGTCATCATCATGTATAATAAATGAAATAATAATGCATTAGTAAGCTAATTTATTTTGGTTCTTACGTAATACATAATATAAACCCAAAATATGGGATTAGTATACAACGTTTATTATAATAGGCAACACTTTCATGAGGTTTAACGTCAGGCTGTGCAAAACAAAAACAAAGTTTCAAACGTTTTATTCAGAGACTACTCTTTAATCATAAAAAAAGCTCAAACTAACATGACACTCATAAAGAAAATGCTTAAATTTAGAATTGCACCTATAGTTGGATAGATGGTTACCTTTTTAAATCCTGCAAGGAGACATTCTTTTGCTACAGCAGTATTTATAAATACAGATAAGCAATACAATATTTAAAATGCACAATAAATAGGACTAAAAATTGGATGGAAAAATAAGAACAGGGCTAAATATATACACAAAATAGAATAACATTACATTGACTGACTATGTGCAGTAATCAGTTGTATTTAATAAACCCTTTAAACATGTATGACAGTGTTACTTACTGACCAATGTAATTGTGTATATTTTCACCTTTTTGCTGTAGCAAAATTAAACTTTTATCATATTCTGTCAACACATTTGCTGAAGTTAAAACCAAGTGAGCAGTTGTAATACAGTGGGTAGATATTAGGGAATAGATGGGTAATGTTAATGTGTGACCACAGCCGGGTTGACGTTGAAAGCTAACTTGACATTGTGTGCAAGTTCCTTTTTAATAATTGTCGTTGACAGGACGGCTCAGCCGGGTCGTCCTTAAATGTGTAGTTATTTGCACAGTGTCTGGTTTTAGTTATACTCGGTGCGTTAGCTTTCGGTTAGCATAGTTAAGCTGTGTCACCCTGGTTCAACCGGGCCAGTTTAGCTAAGTGTGCCAGTCGAAGGCGAGCCGAACTAAACCACGGTGGACGCGTGAAATACATAAGCGGTTAGAAATCCTGGTCCCATCTAAAAAATATAAAAAAAGCGCTTTGCTTCGTGTTTCTTTCGTCTCGCCCCGCGGAGCTAGCGAGGAGTCGGGGAGGGGAAGCTACGTTTGAGCCGGAGGGACCAGGAAGCTGTGCGCGCACCAAAAGCACGTGTCTTGTTTTGGGTCACTTTGGACCACGTCTGACCTGGCGTGCAGACGTTGCTGCTGCGATACATGGCGAACTTTCGTCCTTCTGCCGTTATCGTTGACGTGGAGTTGATTTGGATTTGATGTCAACATTACCGAGTCGCTGTTACGCTTTTAGTGGTTGTTTTTTTACTTTTCCTCCGCGTGCGACGCATGAGGATTTACGCGGAGAAGGTGAATATCCTAAATGGGTCTGATATGTAGCTCACGTCGACTCGTGTGTTTTTAAAGTTGAGCACCGACTGTTAAACATGTTGTGTTTCTTTTGGAAACTGGATTTGATCACATTTTTTTGTAGGGGATTGGGGTCACATTTCTGTGTTGGTTTACTTTTTGTACGCAGGTACTGTTGCATGTGTTTACCCATTGCTATGGCTGAATACTTTGATTATTGAAGTGTTTCATAGTTGCCAGTCTCTTCAGGTTGATCCGTGAGGTCGAGGGTACATTGGGTCTTTCCTGGTGTGCTAAGGCCCATTCTGGATATACAGGACATTTATGTTAGGAGGTCGGGGGGGGAGTAAGCAAAGTCATCTCAATGTTAAATCTTGAACTACCAAGTGTTGCATTATGTTGTGAAAGGTTTAAACTTTACCGATGATTTGTAAAAAATTGAAGCTAGACATTTTGCTCCCCTTCTTTTTACTATCACAACTATAATAATATATCTTATTTGTGTAGCGCTTATTGACTGCAAGCTGCAAATATTCACATTTGTGAGGTTGCAAGCTATGAATTTATGTCTATTTACTTTATTACAATGTAACCATTTGCCAATGCATTTTGTGCAGTAAAATTAACCAAATAATTGCTTCACCTCTGAAACATTTGTGTTATAGTTGTGTCGTCTATATACACTTCTCCTGTAGATGGATCCTGGACAGGATTTACTTCTCGCTGCCCTGAGTGAGAGTGGTATTTGTCCAAATGATTTTGGCATATTTGATGATTCTCAGGATGCTGCACAGCCCTCTACGGTCCAGCAGGTAAGATGGTCTTTTTTGTTATAGATATAGGTGATTTATCAATGTGGTCATAACTTAATGTTAATGTTGTGATATTGGGCCTCTTCCAGTCTATCTCCATCAGTGCCCTCGATGTTGGCGAGTCAGTGGAATATGCTCGAACCGAGCCTCCAGCTCCAGTCCCGATGATTACCATCAGGGTAAGATTACAGTGTATTGGGTTCCCCTACTTACTTATTGAACACACAATATTACGTTGCAGCTGATGTTTTCTTTTGTGGTATGTAATAAAGTCAATTTTACTCTCAACAGCACAAACCTCAGCAATCAACCACCACGTTTGTCTTAAATCAGCTGAATCAGTTGCCGTCACTCGGAGCTAATGTGACCAAACAATCGGTGATGAACCCTATAAAACATACGATAACTGTCACCAAAGTGGTCCATGTTGCCAATTCAGCCCTGCGAGGTTGTTCGAGCCCGTCCACCACGACTTTTCCTCACTCCGCATCCACAGTAGTGCCTTCTAACAGAGATCAGGTACGTTTTGTCGGGACATAACCGCACTGAGTTAAGGCATCTCTTTTGATTTTGCTGACCGTATTTTTTTCTTTTAGCAGATTCAGTTGAAAGACCTCCTTCGGTCTGGCAATGTGAAGGGCACCGGTCTTAAGGGCAACAGCCTGATGGAGCTCATGAGGCTGAAGCCTCCACCTAACATTGCTCCACCAGTAGCAACGGCAACAGCCACAGGTAATTTGTTATTTTAATATGCAATTAGATTTGTGTTTTGTCGTAATGTATGGTTTTTAATCATCCGCATTAAAGAGGTTTCTATGGTATTAAAATAGGTCATAAGAACAACATGAATGAGGTCCGGAGAACTGAACCAATGAGCTAAAAGCTCTGGAGTTTAATGTTAATTCTCGATGCTTTCAGTAGTCCTTTTATGCATCGGGCAATCTGCTCTTTCCATCGGTGTTTTGCACTTTCTCTGTTTTTGTAAAAAGGGAGAAATCTACTTAAACATAAATAATTAAATCACAAAACGGCTTTCCCTGTGACTGTGGAAATTAAAAAAAACACATTAATTAGGGACTTTATCTTTCTTAAATGGACTAGGGCTGCATCTAGCTCTTTGTCATTCTAGATTGGTATTATATTCATTGAACTTTTGGTCTAAAACGTCTACAAAGAGTGACCGAATGTTGAAGATTACTATCACAATAGACACAAAGGATACAATTCTCACATACAAGATGCATGGACAAGGTCACTTTTGGCTATTTAGCTTGAACATAATAGTTATCAACGTCACCAACAACCGATTACTTTTCTGTCAAAATTGTAATGCCGTCAAAATGAAACTGGTCTCGGTTTGTTTTCCAGGTGAAATGAACAATGGGATCAAGAAGGAAGTGTTCGGTAAAGATGCTGCCAGGATCTGGATCAATGACGACATCAAAATGCAAACCTTCCCGCATTCTTTGGTAAGTGTTTTTAATTACCCAGTTTTAGAAAGCTCTTGAATGCTGCCAAGTGTGTTGCCATGTTGAAGTCACTTTTGGCGAGTTGGTATTAACGGTTACGTCAATCTACGATGACAGAAAATCCCAGGGATGAAAGAGGAAGATGAGCCGGAGGAGGACGAGGAAGAAGAATTGGGCCATGCAGAGACTTATGCAGAGTACATGCCAATGAAATGTAAGTGTGACTGTTTTTTGTTGACACTGTCTGTATTCAATTTCCTTAATCTCATCAAGCCACACCACTTATTTGGCACCAACCAGCGTCGAGGCATGCTGATTCTAAGTCTAATGTAACGGTGTAGACGCACTAGTCTATGAGGCTTACATTTACTGTTCATCACTGCACTCACCAGATGGAGTGACTGTAACAAAAGTGCACTGTATCAACACTCTAATCAAACAAAACGCATCCTGCTATTGTTATCTCGATCCACCGACTGGTCTGTTTGCCGATGCAGTGAAGATCGGCCAGCGGCATCCCGATCCGGTGGTGGAGACCAGTTCCCTGTCCAGTGTCAGCCCTCCAGAAGTCTGGTACAGACTGTCCATATCGGAGGAGGTCATTGATCGTGGCTGCCTGTCGGCTCTGCAGCTGGAGGCCATCACATATGCGGCTCAGGTAAGCGTAGTGGATTTGATGAAAGATAGATATTTGTCGAAAACTTCATTTCACAGGGATTAATACACAACTTTAAAAGCAGCCACATAATGTGGTATTTGAAATGAAACTATCTTTTTTCCTGATTGTGAAATGATATAATATCAGTTAATAGCTGGTATAAAGGAATTCTATAAGCTTTATTTTTTCACAAGTGCATTTATAGCAACAATGAAGATACCGGCTTTGAGACTGGGCGATTAGGTATTTTGAATGGATGTGAATTTTTACTAAACTACCTCCAGATTTTGTGGACAAATAGAGTAAAATATTCTGTACATGATGGACAATTTTATTTTAGAAACGCATCATTTGGAAACTCACTTTTGTCCGGGATCTTTTTTTGGTGCTGATTTTAAATGTTTCATGTAAAATGTCTTGAAAATAAGTGCTCCATGAACAAAATATTTTATAAAATGTCTTAGAGTTTTGGAGACCGAAATAAGACTCAAACTATCAATCAAATGACTAAAATGTGACAAACTTAAATACATATTTTTAAAGAGAGGCTAAATCAAAATAAGGTGCTTAAATGTAAACGGCAGGTAATACATGACGGGTATTTTGTGTGACTATACTTGATTGTTCATTTGTCTTCCCTGTGCACACCAGCAACACGAGACATTCCTCCCCAGTGGTGATCGAGCAGCGTATTTAATCGGAGATGGAGCCGGTGTGGGGAAAGGCCGGACCATTGCAGGGATCATCTACGAGAATTACCTTTTAGGCAGGAAGAGATCTCTTTGGTAAATACCCAGAGTCCTCTAAATCTCATTTAGCACAGGGGATTACAAAGTATTACCTTAAAATAAATGTTCTTCTGTTCAGGTTTAGTGTCTCCAACGACTTGAAGTATGACTCTGAAAGGGATTTAAGGGACATAGGAGCCAAACACATCCAGGTTCACTCGCTGAACAAGGTCAGATACTTTTCACGGTGCATGGATGAAAATGCTGCCTTTCGTTATGTCAAGTGCTCATTTACATGGTTATATATTTTCAGTTCAAATATGGGAAAATCTCCTCTAAACACAATGGGAGTGTGAAGAAAGGTGTGATATTCGCCACCTACTCTTCGTTGATCGGAGAGAGCCAATCGGGAGGGAAGTACAAGACCAGATTCCAGCAACTTCTCCACTGGTGTGGGGAGGACTTTGATGGAGTCGTATCCTTTCAAGAAGAACATAATGATTATTTGTCATGTGGTCTCACCTGCATCAGAGATGTAAACAAGATCCTTGTAGACCGTCCTTCCCTTAACTAAATGTCTTCTGAGATTGTGTATGACGAGTGTCACAAAGCCAAAAACGTGTGTCCAATCGGATCGTCCAAACCTACAAAAACTGGGCTTGCCGTGTTGGAGCTGCAAAACAAACTCCCCAAGGCTCGGGTTGTGTATGCTAGCGCTACAGGTGAGTAGACAGGATCCAACTAAACTGGATTGGAGCTGGTTTATCTGTGCAAACACTGAATTCTGACATTTACTTTTTTCTATTAAGGTGCCTCTGAACCGCGAAATATGGCCTACATGAATCGCCTGGGCATCTGGGGGCTTAAAACACCCTTCAGGGAATTTGGCAACTTTATCCAGGCTGTTGAGCGCAGGTACGTTTCTCTTTTTGCAGGCGACAAAACAAGTGATGCCGATGATGTGTGGAAAGTGTCCTAGCGTGTATTTTCCTCCCATCATTTTCAGAGGTGTTGGGGCCATGGAGATAGTCGCCATGGACATGAAACTGAGGGGGATGTACATAGCCAGGCAATTGAGTTTTACAGGTGTGACTTTTAAGATTGAGGAAGTTCCCCTGACTCAGCAATACATCAACATGTACAACAAGTCTGTGAGGCTGGTAAGCACATCAAAATAAAGTGTAAAGAAATCAATTTTAAGCACATTTTTGATTCTTTTAATTTGTCCTGGCAGTTTATTAAGTAGATTTCGTTACGCTTTGATATAGTGGGTGTGTGCACGTGACAAGTTCCAGCAGGCGGCGAACCTGATGGACGCAGAGCAGCGCATGAAGAAGTCCATGTGGGGCCAGTTCTGGTCCGCTCACCAGAGGTTCTTCAAATACCTCTGCATCGCTTCCAAAGTCCGTCGAGTGGTGCAGCTGGCCAGAGAGGAGGTCACCAATGGAAAGGTGAGACGCCTCTCGAAGTATATAAGGATGCGGCGTCGCACATTTATTTTGAATAAGCCTGCTGCCTTTGCATTAGGGGACGATCACACGATCTTTGGTCTGGCGTGAGCTCCTCTCTTGCACTGCCTTTTCTTGGCTTGTTCCGTTATTATTCGGCGTGGAGTCGTGCCGCTCGTCAAAATTGACAGAGGCATCAAATTGAGCAAGAGGCGGGCGTAAGAATCGCTTTCCCATGGCATGTTTTTGAAGCCTGTTGCGACGGGTTTTCGTACGATCGGGCCCATACTCGAGAGATCCTTGGCATCAAACTCCAAAAATATCTCTAACCTGTATCTACAGAGGACAAATGTTTAATACTCCAGCTTAAAAACACAGGAAGATTAAAAATTGTTTTTATCAATAACTATAAATGTATCAGGATGGTGGAAACCCAATGTGGGAAAGGAAAAACACGAAAGAAAAACAAGTACAGCTTTGATGATGAAACCATCAGTGCCAGGAAAACAGAGACGACAACTTAATACAAGTTTGCCTGAAACTGTTGATGTTGTGTACCTGCTCTGATGTTATCCACATTTCCTCTGCAGTGTGTGGTCATCGGTCTCCAGTCCACCGGAGAAGCAAGAACACTGGAGGCTTTGGAGGAAGGAGGAGGAGAGCTCAACGACTTTGTTTCAACAGCAAAGTACGGACTGACCAACACTGATTTAGTTTAAACTGTATAATGTACACGGGTCGCTATAATGAAATGTTTTGTTGTTGTAGAGGTGTGCTGCAGTCCCTGATTGAGAAGCACTTTCCAGCTCCTGACAGACGGAAGCTTTACAGCCTGCTCGGCATCGACCTCTTGGCTAAGAAGACCCCCCCGCCCACTGAAACGGCAGCACAGTTGGAACAGAAGGGCAAGAAAAGGAAAGGTACTGAAGGTTTTATAACAATTGGCTTAGTCTTGAACAATGCCATCTGTCTCGTGAAAAGATGCATGTGCTGTTCTTTAATGTTTAGTAAAGATATGTGCGCACTTCACAAATGTTTTATTTACATGTTTTCATCCATTACTGATCATATCTCCAGGTTCAGAGGTAAAAAAGCAGCAGCAGAAGAAGAAGCCTCGCAAGCACGGCGGCCTGTCGGGTACCAGCTCGGAGGAGAGCCAGTCGGAGTCGGATGACGAGTCCAGTAAAGACAGCGAAGACAGCTTCAAGTCCGTCAGCTCAGGCGACGAAGACGACGACTTCAACCCGTTCAGAGACGAGTCTGATGACGACGGGGAAGACGGTGAGACTTCAAAAGGAAGTTTAACTGAAACCTTTTTATTTATCTGACTCGGTGCTCACGGCAAACCTTTATGCCCTCCTCGTGTTTTAGATCCATGGCTCATCCGAAAGGAACCAAAGAAAGGGAAAGAGAAGAGGAAGAAGAAAAAGAAGAGGAGTATTGATCCAGACTCCATTCAAAGTGCCTTGTTGGCCTCTGGGTTGGGCTCCACCAGGCCGGCTTTCACTACCGCTGTCATCCCCCCCAGCGCCCCCGCCATAGGTAAGCACAACACCTTACAGCACTACAGGATGACAGCACTCTTGTTTAGCCTTTTGAGGTTTAATGGACGCCTTGTTTGTACTTCATAAGTCAAGGCAGAGACTCAGGATAGCTGCCTAACGAGTCACGACGCAGTGGAACATGCTCAGAAAATGAAGAAAGAGCTGCTGGACAAACTTGCCGATCTGGCTGACGATCTACCTCCCAACACTCTGGACGAGCTGATAGATGAGCTGGGAGGACCCGAGAACGTAGCCGAGGTAGGAACGGGAAACATTTCTGACTTTATCTCGTTCTTTTTCTTTTAAAGTGCTATATCTATTTTTGTATAGATTTTTTTGTAAATGAACTCCCGTCGCTGTTTCTTAAACTGTCCTTCAGATGACCGGTCGCAAAGGTCGCGTGGTCAGCAACGACGATGGCAGCATCACGTACGAGTCTCGCTCTGAACTCGACGTCCCCGTGGAGATCCTCAATCTCACAGAAAAGCAGAGGTTCATGGATGGAGAGAAGGTAAAGGCAACGTTGTAGCATGTACCTGAGAAGGTATTGGAGGTTGTCTTATGACTTTATTGGGACTTAAGGGGCTTTCAACACCTGTAGTTCATTTGATCTGGAACAAGAAAACCATTTTGCATTCCCAAGTGTTAATTTTGTGACTGTAAATACTACTAAATATGTTCTTCAACTAAGATGAGACACATTGAGCACATTCAGGAGGAGTCGGAGTAACTTAACCAAGTTAACTCAAACAAATGAAATAACAAGTTGATAAGAGTTTTCATTGACTCAAACTATACTAAAATAGTTTGATTTAACTAAGATGAGACCAACACGTGCAGACATGACATGAATAAAAGGCCCTAAGCTGGAACAAACAACTGACAAGCAATAACTCCAGATAGCTTGTTATTATTATTGAGTTTGATTGACAGCTTTCACACCGGCCCAAATGAGCCAGACTGAACACCAGAGTTGGTTAGTTTAAAATGTGGGTCCAGCCAAACAAGGGAATAACTTTCCCTGTGGTTGATCTCAAATCCATTAAATGCAGAAAAACGGTTGCTAGTTCTGAACATTAATCGTCTTTCTTTTCCCTCTCCAGAACATTGCCATCATCTCGGAAGCTGCCAGCTCTGGTATTTCCCTGCAGGCCGACCGTCGGGTGAAGAACCAGCGCCGGAGAGTCCACATGACGCTGGAGCTGCCGTGGAGTGCCGACAGAGCGATACAGCAGTTCGGTGCGTGGATATATTCACCCGACTGTGCCAGAGTGGGCCTTTCACGTAATGCATGACAAAATGTACCAAACGTTCTGCTCCGTTTTGTTTGTCCTCAGGGAGAACTCACAGGTCCAACCAGGTCACAGCTCCAGAATATGTTTTCCTCATATCGGAGCTCGCAGGAGAGCAGCGGTTTGCATCCATTGTTGCCAAAAGACTAGAAAGCCTGGTAAGGCCCACTCGAATGTACGATCAAGACCGTAGATACTTGAAGGACCTTAAACATCAACTGCATTTAGTAATTCTGTTATTTATTTATTTGGAAACAGGGAGCGCTCACGCACGGAGACAGACGAGCAACAGAAACTCGAGATCTCAGCAGGTTTAATTTTGACAACAAAGTAAGGGCGTCAATCTTTCTCTCCTGGTAAAGTTCTCTCTGTTTGCCAGCGGCTCACTCTCGTTTATCTCCGCTGCAGTACGGTAGAAGTGCTCTGGAAATCATCATGAAGTCAATCGTGAAGCTCGATTCTCCGCTCGTGTCTCCGCCCGTTTACTTTAATGGAGATTTCTTCAAAGGTACTTTGACTCATGTTGTTCCACACACAATTCATTTATTTACCGTATGGGAATATTCCAACAATCTATCGATTGTTGTATAATCGGCTCTCCCTGTGGATGACTGTCATTTCGTGCATGGCTCATTGATTCCTGTTTTTTCCTTCTTTAGAAATTCAAACGGGATTAATAGGTGTGGGCCTCGTAACCATCGAGGAGAGATCTGGCACAATGTCACTGGACAAAGGTGATGATTTAAAGCAGGGGTCCCCAAACTTTTTCCTGTGAGGGCCACATAACGTTTGCCTCGTCTGCTGGAGGGCCAGCCGGGGTGCTAGTGAGAAGTCAGTGTGCTCACCTATGCGCGCGCATCACTCACGCTCGCGTGCAGACAGCATTTAACGGAGCAGCGCGTGCGCTCTGATCGCTCTTTTAATGTAGTATCGATACTAAAAATATGGGGGGTGGAGATTTCACCCTGTTATAATAGTAGGGATAACACTGGAGTAGATAAGCGTGTCTTCTTGTCTGATCAATACGCAACTGTGAGGTGCGTGAATGGACCGAGCGGCCAGCTGCTGATCACTCACTCAACAGCTCGACTTGCACGAGTAGACGGTGCACCGAAGACTCATTTTGACCCAGGAAAAATCCTGGATGCGCGCGCCACTCGGTGTGAGTGCATGCACGTGCAGACAGCAATTAACGGAGGGAAGCAGCGCGTGCGCTCTGATCGCTCTTTAATGAAGTATCGATACTAAAATATGCTAAATCACATCGTTTTAACGACGGGTACTTTGTTAGTATTGCTACACCGTGCAGCGTGACGGCAGCAGATGTAGCGGACTAACATCCAAGCTAACCTAACTTCCCAAACGCTGTGGACATCTGAACGCTGATTGGCCGAGACGCGACACGTCCCATCAAAGATGTTCTATTGCAAAGAGCACCACTCCACATTTTCTCCGCGTCTCACTGCAATCTCAACGGCAGCGGGCCAGGTGAGAAAAATAATAAATCGGAACGCGTCTCTGGTATTGTTCAGGGGGCCGGTCCACATGGGGAGGCGGGCCGGATTCGGCCCGCGGGCCGTAGTTTGGGGACCACTGATTTAAAGTATATATATATTAAAAGAAATGACTTCGCAACTCGGGCCGTGAAATGCATCCACATTTAATGTACGTGCGATATTGGCAAATTAGCTCGAATGCATCGTGCTACAGCTTTTTTTGCTGCTTGTTTATAAAATAAAAACTTGCACTGTTCTCATTTGCCATGAATAATCCAGTGTTTCCCATGTATTATATGATTATTTTTGCTTGTCATCACCATCTATACAACCAATGTGTTAATGGTTACATAATTTACTCGAGGACACATCTGTCTCAAGTGCACTAGATTGGTGTCCTGCAGGAACAGGTTTGTGTAATAATCCATGTCTTTTGTTGCGGCTGCAGACTACAACAACATGGGGAAGTTCCTGAACCGTATTTTGGGGATGGAGGTCCAGCAGCAAAACGCCGTGTTCCAGTACTTCTCTGACACATTGGCAGCCGTTATTCAAGAAGCCAAGAAGAGTGGCAGATATGACATGGGCATTCTGGGTAAGACGCACGTCATTCTCCATTTCCAGAAGCAAAACTGGGGCAGACGGCATTTAACATTTTTAATTATTCAAAGTGCTTTTTGCTCTGAAAAATTCTTAAAGGCAATATCATCCGTCTGCCCTGAAGGTTGGATTTCAGTGATGTTCAAATATCTTCCTGTCCTTTTTTTTTTTTTAGATCTGGGCTCCGGTGATGAGAAAGTGAAGAAGGTAGACTGCAGGAAATTTCTGACGCCGGGCTACACTACTGCTGGACATGTGGAACTATACACCGTATGTATACGTGTTAACATATTTATATGCCCTTTGATCGCTCACCGATACGTTTAAATCCTATTAACATCACCTTACTTTGTCTCTTTTCACAGATGAGTGTGGAGAGGGGGATGTCGTGGGAGGAAGCCACGCATGCTTGGGCAGATCAGAACGGAGCAGATGATGGTTTTTATGTTCAGGTACGAGAGGGTGAATGGAGTTTCTCAATAATTAATTAAATTAATGATTACATGTAGTGTTAATGCTCAGAAGGATGTTGTTCCAGGAGAAATATAAACTTTGTGTGTTCTCTGTCCACACATCTTGGATGCATGAGTGCATTGGGTAGTATTCTGCACAACATCTAAATATGGAAATTGAGTTTTGTATGATGTTTGGTGAATTTTGGTGAATGTTTGGTGAATTTACAAAAAAATAATTTGTGAAACGTGGTCCAAATTGGTGGAGCAGAGTTTTCCTGACTAGTCGCATACAAGTCATAGTCCAAAAATGTTGCATCCTTCATTTCCCACAATGCAACTCAAATGGCTTCTTTCACGAGACCGTTAACTAACTGGCATCTTCCCCACTTTGAAATGCAGTGACATTGAAATAAATATTTCTCAGACACGACAACTGTTTTCAAAGGCTGAGCGGCGCCGCCCATGACGAATAAAAAGTTTAGTGTTGCGAAATATCAAAGTCCAATGTGTTCTTTGTTTTCAGATGAGGAACAACAAGAAAACCGCCATCCTGGTTAAAGAGGTGAACACGAAGAAGAGGCTCTTCCTGATTTACAGGCCAAACACTGGCAAACAAGTCAAGCTGGAGATGTACACGGACATCAAGAAGAAGTTCAAGAAGGTCACAAAACATTATTTTTGGGGATTTGCTTTAAGACATCTCTGCTTTACGTGATGAAACATGATTATTTATTTTGTGCCTCTTTTTTTTAGGTTTTGTCCGACGACGCCAAGCAGCACTGGATTGATCAGTACAAGTCATCAGCAAATATCTGCTCTCATGCTTATTGGTATGTTAAGTCTGGTCATATCCTGTATTTGTTTTACTTTGACTCTCTCCCACGTGCACCGTCCGCCTACACGAGCACCAAATGTGAATTAATTCGTTGTTGAAAATATTCCCCAACAGATGCACCATTTTCTCCAGTTTGATTTAACACTATGGTGGCAAGTTATTTTATTTGTATTATAATATATTTAGAAATAGATTTGAATTGAAAGTTACAAACAAGGTTGGCAAGTAAAAGTACTAAAAGTTTACTACGTTTTTACTATTTATTTAGTGGGATCTGTTGACGATAACTTTATTTAGAGGGCGCATTTAAATTCAGGGTTGACGAAGCGTTTTGGGGGATCAATGAACCAACAGAAAGCTCAACACCAAAGGTGATAAAACTGAACAGTGGATGAAACGATAAAACCAGTCGACACGATAAAAACAAACCAAAAACCACAATGACAGTAATTAAATAACGCAGTTTAAAGACGACATCATATAAACAAAGTGATCTAAAAGGGACAAAATATCGACTCATTTATTCTTTAAAGCCAAATCGTCCGCTTCACTGTTAATGAACTTTTCTGTGTGTTCTGCCCAAAGGAGAGGAAACTGCAAGAAGGCGTCGGTGGGCCTCCAGTGTGAAGTCGGTCTCCGGTGTCGGACGTACTACGTTCTGTGCGGCTCGGTGCTGAGCGTGTGGAACGAGCTGGAGGAAGTTCTCACTCCGGTCAGCGGAAACAACGTGAAGGTGCAGATAGTCCGACTCAGAACAGAAGATGGACAGAGGATAGTTGGTGAGTTGAAGGAACGGCTCGGACGTCTTAGCGAGACTTGTTTTCTTGCAAAGAGCAATAGATGAGAGGATCAATCTTCTTAATTGTTATTGTCCGTCCTTCAGAAGCAAAACCACATTGAAGCCCTCCATCGTTCTCTATTTAAGGCAAAAAACACCTTCATGTATCAAAAGTTTTTAATTTACAAACATCTATATGTATATTTTATACACCTGCAGTGTTCTTTGGTTCAGATTCTGGCCATCATGTGACATGACACATCTCTAAACTAAAGGTTGGGTTGTTTATTTAGGAGATCCAAAGCTCAGGAGTCTGGTCAATCCCTTTTATTCCAGTGGAGTCGACGAGCAACAGACTCCATAAATCATTACAGCACTTCCACAAAAAGGAAACTCATCTTGAAGGTTGCAAAAACCAAAGTGAAGAAATGAGTGAATGTGCCGGGCTTTTCCTCGGCTTGTGTGAAGTTTCATATTCACCGCAAGCATTCCTGTTTTCTCAATGCATTTCATGTTTGTTATAAATGTCAACACCGTTGCTCTCGTTGTTCATTTCAAACCCTTCTTTTCTTTTACAGGACTGATCATTCCAGCCAACTGCGTGGCTCCATTAAGTAACAAGCTGTCGACGTCGGACCAGAGCCAGCAGCTCGCCGTGCAGGAGCTCCAGAAGCAGCAGCAGCTCCACCCCCAAAGCCTCTGTCACGCCCCCAACACATAGCCTGTGGCGGAACGCGTTAAAGCCCCTCTCAAGTTCACGTCTTGATGTAAAGGGATCTGGACTCGTGTGTCTCCTTTGCCAGGATCCTTCCCCCCCTCCTCTTCCTCCCCTCAGACGTGAAGCAGCGGTTGTACAGAGAGAAAAGATTTCAGGGTTTTTGTTTCTTTTTTTCTCTTTTTTTAACTCTCCCGAGACTCATGTTTTCACCTAGACAGATTTTAATGGGTGATGTTTTGTCCTCTGACATTCAGAGTGAAAAAGATTTGTGTGCGTATTGATGGAGACACAGTTGAGAGCCCGAGGGCGCGTTGAGGGCCTCGCTGTGAGCGGCCTGGTAAGAAGCAAAGACCGTTTCCTGGTTCAGACCAAAGGAATGAGACAAAGACCGTGAGTCTTTTAAAGTCTGAGTTATTTAAAAAAAGAAAAGAATGGGCATTTGATGCTAAACTACAATCCCATTATTATATATCCGTTCATAGCTGCTCAGACTTGATTCCGCACTGATGCAGAAAGAGAGAGAGCTTAGTTTGAAGTTGAACTTGACGCAGAACATTCGCACAGCTCGCTAGTTCCAGTTGACGCGCGTCGAGAGCTTTTTGGTTATCGAAAGTCAAAACGTCGTCGTCGTCAGGACCCTCTTGCTTCGTAACCGCAGACGCCAAATGAATCTCCCATCGATACGTTTCATCATTTCCTTTCGTCAACGTTGTAACATTTTAACAATCGCACTCGCAATCATTTAAAGTCTGTCTCGAGCAGCGGTCGGGTTCCCGAAACCACGTTTGAAACCCACCTTTCTTGCTGCGGTCATTCCTCTGGTTTACTCTGGTTATTAAAGGGACAGTTCACGCGCTCTCGTAGTTTTTATTTATCAATCTAGATGGTTTGAGTTGCCGAGTGTTGGATGTGTCGGCCGTCGAGATGTCTGTTATCTCTGATGTGGGAATATATGTAAAAAGTCGATTGCTGCTCCCCTTTCTCCAGTCAACACTTGTGTGTGTCAAGTGGAAACCACCTCTGGTCTGGTTGTAAAAGTAGATCTTAGGTGTGGTGTCTGTTCACCTGGCTTGACGGGAAACATGCAATCTACAGTTCATCAGCCAAGGAGTTCTTTTCTTTTCAAACCGCTTTCGGCGCTGCACCGTGCTCCGCTCGGACATTTCTTTACTTTGATTAAATAGATGGACGTCGGCCGAGGAGTTTAAACTCGTACAAAGACCCCCCCCCCCCCTTGGAGAGGAAAAAACGAACGGAGAAAAACCTTGTTCGTCACTGACTCGGTAACTCTGGTTTTCGCTGGTGTCGTTCGGCTCGTTTCTTCACAGTAAAACGTCTCCAACGCATCTCTCCAAGTCCTCTGCCGTCTCGAGCCCAGCTGCGATTCGAAATAAATTTTAAAAAAATGGACTCCTGCTTCCGTCGAGTAGTTTGCCTCCTCAGTCCCGTATTGCATTCTATCAGATCTGCACTGGAAGGGATGCACCAAAGTCTGGATCCGCTTATAATAATAATAGCTGATTTAATTATAAAAGATGGGATACGTCCTCTGATCGCTCAGCTGCGTTGTCGACCTGTGAATTAGTTCAAGTTATTAACTGTGTTTTCTCTTCTGTTTCTTCATGGATACATTTACAAAACCAGTGAAATGGGAAGACGTCTTTGTATCACACGACTGCATTTTGTACACTTTGTTAAACGGATTTAAAAACGACAGACAGACTTCGCCGTTCTGCTCTTTCATCGAGAAGTCTTTTAACTTGAAAGTCCACCACATGCAACGACTCCGGTTTTCATTTGGGTCTTTTTGAGAAGTCAGAAACAGACATTTATGAACGCCACGGGTCTTCGCAGATCCTCGGCTCCTCGTCTCCTGAAGCTGAAACACTTGAAAGACTCTGTTTTTTGTTTTCTTTCATCTTTGCACGAGTTGCACTACTGACCGAGTTGTACAAATATTCACCTGTATATGAATGAGTGTGATGCTCAATAAAGCTTGGTATACTTCTACCTCGTAGAACTGTTAATTGTGCTACAGAGACGCGTGATACACTGGTAAATGCAGAAACGTGGGCATTTGAATTATGAAAAATTATTTGATTTGGGACAAATATTCACGACAACTTCAGTGTTTACTTCCAAAGCACTTTAATCCTTATATTTATAAAACCAGAGTTCAGACGCCTATGAAGAAACTTTGACATTAAACTTTTTTTATTGTATTTACATCTGATCAGCAAAGTAGGACATGGCCTGTGTTATACTGTGTATATATTGTATTTATGAATGATCAGCCAAATTACAAAAAAAACTAGGCAACAACATTTTGCAGGTAAAGTTGCATGTGTAACATTGTTTTCAAAATCGTTCTATTTTATTTTTTATAACTTATCGTTTGACAATGTTTAAATGGAAAAGCATGTTTTGGTATCTTTAAAAATGATGCTTCAGAATAAAAGCATTTAAAATCTACAAATGAGTAAAGAAAGAACAATGACATGTTCCTATTTAAAAGTAAAATATTACATTAGTCTTATGTAATATATATATCTCCTACAGAGGCCATTATTCTGCAGAACCACTTCAAACTACATCTTTGATTGGTATATGACAGTCAGTACTTTTGTGTATAGTTTGTATGTTAGTTTCTTTGTTGCCTTTATACTATTACTTCATTAAGTGGTCTAAAGTACTTTTTCTACTACTAGCATGTTTAGCCGATAACATAATGTATCTAATGACACGGGGTTTTTAGATCTCAATTCTTAGAAAAACAAGAAGCACACTGTCCCTAAAGTAAGGCCTGTTAACCCAATTAATATACACTCCTCAGCCAGGGCCATCCCACTGCCTGACTAGGGGTCAGAGGTCATGACACTGGTCCAGGATTGGGCCAAAATCTCGTGCTCGGACCATGTGAGCAAGAGAGATTAACTGTCTGCTTTGTTTGAATGGAAGAAGAGCAGATACGGAGCCACATGCCTCCAAAAATATAAGTGGATCATTTATTCACTTTTTATTAAACCTCTACAGTTTTTTAAATTTATATATACACATTTATTGATATCTTTATAAATACAGACGGAACAATGGATGCGCCCCCACAGACAAAGACAGGTATCTTCAAACCGGCTCTTGTTTCCGCTTTTGAGTGATAAAGTATTCATATTTAACCAAAAACACTCATTTTATTTTAATGTCAAATTAAAAATACATACACGAAGTTCGTTTTTCTGACTTAAAACATTTCTTTTATTTATCTTTTTTGTTGTTGCGTTATTGTGGCGTTAAAATAAATAAATAATGCAAAAGCCTTTACAATGTGAAGGAATGAGTCTAAACACACTTCACATGTTCACTTTTCTATTTTTTTTTTTAAACAAGTTTTTTTTTTTTTTAAAGTCTAGTTTAAAGTAATACTTCTCGGTTAACGCCGAGTAAACGCGTTAAAGCGGGTTAAACCGGGTGAAAACCGCGTGCGAATTCCGTCGTTTCATCGTCTAAATTACGTTTTAAACGTTTTTTCTTTTTGTTCTTGATCGCCCGCAATGGATAGTAGCAGTGGTAGAAAGCACAGTGGGTGTCAATATAAAGTGACGGCCATATTTGCCGGTGCCGCTGTTGTAAACAAAAAGTGAGAGACAGACGCTTCACTGAATTTCGGGTCATTTTTATTTCTTTAATTTGCAATGTCTCTGGAAATGTCTTATAAACCCAATGTCCATCAGCACATTCCGGGAACTTCTGGGAACCAGGGTAAGAAGAAAAAACGGCGGAAAATCAAAGTGTCCGTCCGTTAAATCGAGTGTTAAATTCGGGGTCTCGGAGAATACCTGGAGAAAGACCGCGTCTGTAGTTTTTGTCCAGTTATATATATAGGGTCAGATCCTGGGAGCTAGGCTAATTCATATCCGCCATTATTACTAATGTTGGAGGAGAAAAAAGAGCGCCGTTCCGCTGGCGGTCGGGACGACGGTTGGGATGAGAAAGCGCGAGGCGACGGTTGGTAAAAAACGCGATTATCCACTGGTGCGGGGTCCCGACGGTTGGTTGCCGTTACACGGTGACAAAAATGTATCACTCGTGTGTCTTCTTGAGCCAGCCCTTGTTCCGTTTCCTCCATGATGCTCCTCCGGTCGGAGCGGCTGATTGATCTGCCTCCTGAATTTTGTTGTATTCTTTTTTCTTACGACTCTTCGAGGACATCTCGCGTCGGTGGTTGAATATTGCAGCCGAACAAAGCGGCAGGGGAGCGGCGAGGTGGAGGACAAAAAGCTGCCTCCAGTTCAGCGGTGGAAGAAAATATATAATTAGAGTAGTAATAATGCGATTAAAAAAGAAAAAGAAAAGTTAATATTACTTTTAAGAAACTTTAAAAGTAGCTACTAAGTAGGCGAGATTTATGAAGTACTGTACAATGTGTAGGTACTTCACCTGAGTATATATATTTGCTACTTTATACTTCTACTTGAGTAGTTTTTGTGTGTAAATATTGTAGTTAATTTGACTCCTGAGTCACCATAAATATTCGAATTAATACAACTAAATCAATTATAAATCATGCTGTAATATTATCAATGAAATGAGCTCCACCTTTACCAGTAGTGACATTAAAGTGATGAACACCGTAATAATTTATAATCAAATAAATATAGTACATTTTATTTTGAAATGGGTCGTTCTACATAATGAGTACGTTTTAGTTTTTGTATAGTTTGATGCTGAAATTTTTGGGTGTTTTTATACATGCTGGTCATATATCTGATGAATGCTGTGTTAGTTTTTCTAAGCTGTAGTACTTAACAGATAATAAATGATGATATATTATTACAGATTAAACTACCCAGCGGTGTTTATACAGTAAATCTAATGAGCTCCACATCTCCCAGCTGCAGCCTTAAAGGGATCAACACATTAATGCATCAATAATTATAATCCCTTAATAAAATATACAAATCAGAAAGGAGCCGTAGTACTTTTACTTTTTGAACTATAAGTATATTTTGATGTTCATACTTTTGTACTTATGCTTTTACATTTTGAATGCATGACTTGTATTTGTATCTTTACTATGTCGTATTGATATTTTTACTTTACAATCAGGATTAATCTGCAAAGTAGCTGCCGGTACCAATAGAATATAGAGTAAATATTTTCAAATTTTGTGGAGAAGTAAGTAGAATACAATCATAAAAACTCAGGTAGAGCAGAATTAACTCAGAATTGCACTTATGTTCAGTACTTGAGTAAATTTACTTTGTTAGCTTCCACTACTTACCAAGTATTTAAAGGGAATGTGTTTCATCTCCGGTGACATGGTGTCTGTTTTGTGCTGTCGTCGTCTTCACTGCGGTCCACTTGTACTTTCTGACCAGTTGGAAGCCTCCAGTCTCCCTCAGCAGCCGCTAACCTGGCCACGTTGCAGTCCTACAGGCCCCTGCTGAGCGACTATGGACCTCCATCTCTGGGATTCTCACAGGTAACTGCAGTGAAACGGCGACTCTGGTCGTCACAGACGTTTCATTTCAGCTTGTTGCTATTTATATGTATGTATTGTGGGGGCGGGCGCTGTAAACGAGAATATAAACACAATCGTCAGTCAAACAACAGAATATATAGTATATTATATATACTTTTTGAATAGTTTCTTAACATCAATTAGCAAAAATATATGTATATTACAATTTGTTATTTTTTATTAATATTTATATATTTATAAATATTCATTTTCTCAGAGTAGGATTATTGTACGATTTCAAAAACACAGGATAAGAAGTCAATAATCTTTTATCAAGCACATACAAGTGATTCTCCTTGCTACTGAATAATTAACTATGGAAGTTTGACACAAGTTTGAGTTTATTGTAAGGAATTTACTGGTTTATTATAAGGATATTCACAGGTTTATTGTAAGAATATTCACTGGTTTATTATAAGGATATTCACTGGTTTATTGTAAGAATATTCACTGGTTTATTATAAGGATATTCACTGGTTTATTATAAGGATATTCACTGGTTTATTGTAAGGATATTCACTGGTTTATTGTAAGGATATTCACTGGTTTATTGTAAGAATATTCACTGGTTTATTATAAGGATATTCACTGGTTTATTATAAGGATATTCACCTGTTTATTGTAAGGATATTCACTGGTTTATTGTAAGGATATTCACTGGTTTATTGTAAGGATATTCACTAGTTTATTGTAAGAATATTCACTGGTTTATTGTAAGGATATTCACTGGTTTATTGTAAGAATATTCACTGGTTTATTATAAGGATATTCACAGGTTTATGATCAGGATATTCACAGGTTTATTGTAAGGATATTCACTGGTTTATTGTAAGGATATTCACTGGTTTATTGTAAGGATATTCACTGGTTTATTGTAAGGATATTCACTGGTTTATTGTAAGAATATTCACTGGTTTATTTTAAGGATATTCACTGGTTTATTGTAAGGATATTCACTGGTTTATTATAAGGATATTCACTGGTTTATTATAAGGATATTCACTGGTTTATTATAAGGATAACACAACAATATATATAAAAAAGAACAACAGTAGAGTACTGTTCTTTTTTTGAAATTCTCACTGGGATGTTCTTTGAATTAAAAGTCTCTTGCGCAACCCAAATACTATGTTGGGCCTGGCTGATCGTGTTCTGCTTGTTTCACGTTAGGGCTCCAGTGGCAGCCAAGTGCCTCAAAACAAATATGCAGAGCTGCTGGCCATCATCGAAGAGCTTGGGAAGGAGATCCGGCCCACATACGCTGGAAGTAAGAGTGCAATGGAGAGACTGAAAAGAGGTAAATGCAACTAACCAATTTACTCAAGTACAGTACTTACAGGTAAAAACAAGTACATCACGTTTGTACCCAAGTATGTCCATTTAATCTAAATGTTTACATGTACTTCACTACATCTCAGAGGTACATAATGTACTTTATACTACATTTATCTGGCAGCTTTAGTTACTTTTCAGATGACAGTTTTTCCTCCCCTTCCTGTTGATTGCCGACCTCGTTTTTCCAGATGTGTCGATGTTGAATGTTTGTGATGAAGTGAAGGATGAAATGTCCGTTGTAGTTGAATGTTTGGGATAACGTGAAGGATGAAGTTTTCCTTTATGTGTTAAAATGAGGTTCCCAAATGACAGAGATGCTGCAAACATGTGATGATCGTAAAGTACATTATGCATTGATGTAGATGAAACTAAACAACAGGATATAAAGGAGTTAACATGCAACATAAACATTCATCCAGAAAGATCAGATATTATAGTAAAACACTGACATTTTTCTGCTTGGAATACTTCAATACTTTTACTTAAATAAGCTTTTCAATACACTACAATTATTTGTTGTGGAGTATAGTACCTTTACTCAAGTAAAAAATCTGAAAATTGCACAGAGTGTTAACCTACATTGTGTTTGTCTCTCTTCAAAGGAATAATCCACGCCAGAGGGTTGGTGCGTGAATGCTTGTCTGAGACGGAGAGAAACGCGAGGTCCTAGCTACCAAACCACATTCCTCCCTGCAAGAAGAACTAACAGTGTGCATCTCATGAAAAAAACTTGCATGGCATTTCCTTCGAGAAAAGGAAGTAAATGCACCTTAAAGGATGGGAATAAGCAAGCTCCTAGAGAGAGAGAAAACAAACACAATTCATGACTCTGCAGGATTCATTTAAATCATGTTTGGAATTCATATGAAAGGATATCATGTGTTTTTATGCCCCCACTTTTGGGATCTTAGTTTTTGTCTTCATATTAAAAAAATTGATTTATGCATGCCAACGGGCCCGGGGTTAAATTGTAGACAGTGCATGGCTTGTACAGGGTTAGATGGGAATGACTTGTTTTTGATAGTATTTTGGTCTGTTTTTCAGACCCTTATAACACACATGACTGAGTGAGGGAGGGGCAGAGATGTGCCACACGCATCGGTTCATTCGTGTTGAGGGTGGTTTTGGTATAAGAAAAAAGGAAAATGCTGTTACCTGCATCTTTGTATGTATTTATTACTCAGTGTAATAAATTGTATTTTCAATATAGTTGTCGTTTGATTCAGTGCATCTGGTTTTGATCATTACTTGTAAGTGAAAATAAGGAAAGCTGAAGGGTTTGTTCTCTTCAGACGTGGTTCATGTTAAACCCAGCACAGTGTGTGTGTGTGTGTGTGTGTGTGTAGAATAAATTAGATTTTATATTAAAACTTGCAAGTGAAAAGAAACGGTCAGTGTTGACACGAAACATCAAAAATCTCTTCAAGAATTATGATATTTACATAATGAAACAGAAGGGAAAAAATACTGTATGTGTAAAGAAAAAAAGATGTCAAGCTGTGAACCGTAAATGTCTTTGAGTACAGCTAAACAACAACAACGACGCTGCCAATTACTCAGCAGGGAATTCTATATCCGAAATGTTCTCACCCACTGGCTGTGTGAGGGTCTTACTTCAAGTGAAACACAATTAGCTGTTGGTGCCTAAGCACATCTGCAAGAATAAATAATTAATAATTTCTAAATTGCAGCTCAAGAGTTGCTTGTGTTACCTGTCAGATGTGAGACCATTTAAAACTATAAATTATGCATATTTGACAAACTGAAACATCAAAGTAACTGCAACAAGGAATTGATTCTCAAATCAGATTTATATGCTAATCCTTTCAGATTTAGTTTGCTGCCCGCGTGCTGCTTTATGTCAACCAAACATTGTAGTGTTGCAAGGGAAGTTTATTTCATACACAGAGGCAACTCAAGATGCTTTACGTGATGACGTTTTAAGAAAAAGGGCAATTACAATTAAAGGGAAACAGGAAAGTCTTTGACAGTTGGTTCAAACAGGAGACAGATGCTTTTATAGCAGCTAAATCACATAAAGCACCCAAAAATTAGGTTGGTGAGAAAAATACTACAAATAAAAGACCAAATTATATGAAATGAAACATTTAAAAAAGAAAACTAGGACTAACAATAGGACTGATTGAATACAACCGTGTGCAATGATAGTAATATACTGTAATATTTGATTAGATCATGTTAAAAGCTGTATAGTAAAGTGCAAGTGCATATTGCTATTAAATATTGAACATAATTAGATGCACGTTGAATGTACTCTTTACATAAGATATTAATATAATAATGTGTACATTTGTATATCGTAAAAGTAGCAGTAATACAGTGAAGAAAATATGTATGTAAGTAAAAGTCCAGCATTAAAAAAGGTAGAACAAGTTTTCTTCCGTCTCAGTATTCGTCCCAGCAGATGTGCACGCCCCTTCCCCCCCGGGACAGCCAATGAAAACACAGCGTGAGAGTGTCGACCAATCACGGCGCCGTATGTCTGATTCGGTTTGGACCGAGCGGGGCTGCGGAGGTTGCCGCGGCCGGGAGAGAGCTGCAGTGCAGCAGCCAACCAGCAGCCAGCGAGCCGAGCCTCACACGGAAGTATGGAGGAAACGAAGATACAAGTCAACGGGTGCGTTTAACTGTCGTTTTATCCATCCGTGCCGCCTCTTTCTTCTACAAAAAAAACCTAGTTTACATCCCCGTTTGTGTGCGTTGTGACGTCGCAACCTGGGATGAACCAATTTTGCTAAATTAGCTAGCTAGCTAGCTAACCAATTGCTTATCAGTTGGAGCTGTTTTGTTAGCAAACCTGACTGACAGTTAACTTAACGGGTCGGGTCTGTCTGCCTGTCTGTCTGTCTTTCTGTCTGTCTGTCTGCCTGACACTGTCGTTAAATAACCTAGTTTGGTTAACTATGTTGACAGCTGATATGCTGTTCGACATGTGTCGTGGTGCTTATTCCCAGCTCTAATAGCTGTGTAATAATCTTATTTTGACAGTTAGTTTAGCTTGCATTCAACTTTATTGTCATTGCACATTTGAGTGGAGCGTGTGAGACAAACCAATGTAGTTTACAATCCAACCAGACGAGCAAACGTACATCATATTATACAGAATCAATTAGATCTAGAATAAACAGTGATGGTTGATCTATTGCTGTGTATGAATAAGCTGAGAAATGTAAAGTATGAAGACAGTGCAGGTATAGATTAACATATAAAGTGTAGAGTTTAATTTAGAAGTAATACTTATTGTAGATACTCGATACAGAATAAATAGCTGAAGATATGATGAATATGTTGTACTGGGTGCTTATTCTTAGCTGTAATAGCTGTGTAATAATAATTATTTTGACAGTTAGTCTAGCTTGTATTCAACTTTATTGTCATTGCGCATTTGAGTGAAGGGTCTGAGACAACACAATGTAGTTTACAATCCAACCAGACCAAATGTACATCATATTATACAGAATAAAAGAGAGAATAAATATGTAACGTAAACAGTAAGGGTTGATCTATACAGTAGTATTGCTGTGAATAAGATGTGATATATAAAGTATGAAGACAGTGCAGGTATAGTATAACATATAAAGTGTAGAGTTTAATTTACAAGTAATGCTTATTGTATATATTCAACACAGAATAAATAGCTGGATGTATGATGAATATGGTGTATACACAGTAGTATATGAATACTCTATGTCAGTAATACAGAATACGTAGTAGAAGTGTACAGCTATGTGTGGAGAGTGTAGGAAGTATAAGTAAGTGTGTGTGTGTGTGTGTAGTAGTTTGGCAGCGTTGGCCAATAGGTCCAAACCACATGACTGACTGCCGCCTCGTTTCCTCCCTTCTCTTGGTTCCTAGCTGCCAGACTGACCCCCTCTGCATGGGCCCATAAACATGTCCACAGATGACAGTATCTCTGAGGATGTGTCCAGCTCGGGGGCTTTGAGCCATTGCCATGTCAGTCCTGACGGGGATGGGGGTAAGGAGAGCGAGACCTCTCTGCTGTCCTCTGAGGGGACATCGGCCTCGGGGCCGGCTGTCTCGGAGGACAGACGCACAACCTCCCAAACAGCAGGAGGCGCTGTGGCGAGCAGGCCCGTGGACATCACACCAGCACGCCACAAGATCAGGTGCAGTGACTGTAAACAAGCAACTGTTTCTGGTAAATATAAAGAATGTACTGCAGAGATACAATATGAAACTCTGACTGCCAACTTCCAACATATAAAGTGAGTAAAACCTCATTTAATAAACAGGAATCTATTGCCTGTGCAGGACCATTGGTATATATTTAACTAACACTTTTCCGGCAGGTTTAGACGGATCAGTTTTGTGCTACTTAAGTTTCTATTGTTCTTGTACAAAATATATTATACATTTGAATGCATCTTTAATCGTATGTATCTATGTCCTAATCTGATATGTAATCCCGGTTGAATCTATATATATCGTTGGTACATCCGCAGATTAAAATCCTTTGGTACAGTGTGTGATTTATTGTGATGTGATTGTTATTGCAGGAGTCTGTGTCTGAGCACAGATGAAGCATTCAACCAAGGGAAGATCCTCCCATTCATCAACCCCAGCTCCCTTGAGACCTTCAGAGCTTTGGTGGAGGAGATCCAGAGCAGCGGAGAGACTGACCCTGAGATCTGGAAGGATTGCGAGGTGGGAAAAACGCCACAGAGCCTGAATAGTTATCGTAGAATGTGGAACTGAGAGCGTAAATGCTCGCCGAAGGCATTAAAAGAGAAGTTGGTGTCGAGCTGCTGTGGCAGTTGTTCTTGTGCTCTGCAGCTGGCAGCCTCATTTCTGAGCTGTCACTTTTTTATTTTTTGTGCACATCACACTTGACAGTAAGACACACATACACACACACACACACACACACACACACAGAGACACACACAAAGTAACCGGCTGCAGCTGATCCTTTTAGACACAGGATGTGATTGGCAGGGAACAGACAACTGTGATGTGCTACAACACCAAAGACACTTCACTGCATAGTTTATCAGGCTTGATGCTTTTTTTGTTTTTACACACCTGCTCAAAGAGCCATCTGATGATTAAAACCTCTTCGGTAGATTATTTTATGGAAAATTACAAAAGAATTATTGTTGTTTGTGTCACAATCACAGTGGTGCACGGCCGCTTCCCCTCGGAAATACAAATAATCTTCACATGCTCAGTGTGCACTTAATTAAACGTAAATTATGTTCATATTCACAAGTCACCGCTCCTCTCCCTTGCTGAGCAAGAGAGGGAATGAAAAGCAGGGCCGTCATTTGTGGGAATAAAACGTAAATCAGGAGAACTAAAGGTTGTATTTCTGATTTGGTAAAGTAGAAAAATGTCAGTTACCGCAATCGAACAGGGGGTTAGATACTAGATCTCCCCTGGAGAAAGCTGATTTATTTTGCATATACAGATCTGTAACTGGGAGGATGTCGGCCAGACACATGGTTCTGGTTCTGCGTGTTCACACATGTCGGGCTGATGGTCCGCGTGGACCCACGTGGCGATAGGCAGGTGAAGACTTTCACACGTAGACAGTAAAATATCCCCTCAAGACACGTCGCCGCACAAAGATACTCATGGAATAATCTGTTGTTTTATCAAGGTGATACAGCTGGTTTAAAGAACATCCCATAATTGCATCTCCTCCTTCTCCCTTGTTGAAAAATAATCTCTGAATATGCAATTATTGTCCATTTTAAAAAGCTTTGACTGCGGCACACAAAACATCCCAGAGATTTCTCTGAGTAACCTGGATTCTTGTGTGGAAATGTGCTGCTGGCTCATTAGGTGAGCCGTATTCAATTTAAGACCACCAGATGTTGTGTTTCCAGTTTGCCTCTGCAGTATAAAGATGAAAAAACAAAATAAGGAATGTCTGTGTACGTTGACTGATTACAAATGTACCGTGGCTGTGTCCCAGCTGCTTCACTGTAGATTAATCTCAGTGCACGTTTGCTTTTCTTGCTGCACAGGGTCGATGGTTGCATCTGTTTCAGCTGGTTGAGAAGCAATACCAAGAGCAAATTCTCGCTCAGCAAGAACAATACCAGTGCCAAATACAGGTAAGACTGCATCCAGTGCTGTCCTATCATGATGAGAAAATAACTGTTTAACCGGTGAAACAATGTCGTGTTTTTCCCAGTTGATTCAGGATGAAATTAAAGCCCTGGTTCAGCTCCAGAACCGCCATGCCAGCGTCCATCCGCACACAGACTTCTCTCCAACTTTGGTGATCAAAACTGACCCGAACACAAAGGACTATATTTTCCCCCTCATCTCCAGCCACTGCTGGGTCCCAGTGGCCAGTGACAATGTCAGTCTGGCCGCCCCTGCCCTCATCCCATTTAGCTCCCCATATCCTCCGACCCGGAGACCGGAAACCAGAGACCAGAGGGAGGAGCGGACCGCCACGGTGCTCAGCAGCGGGTACGGGACTCTGTCTGCTTGGGAAACGGGTCCGGAACCGGCTGGGTCTCCGGGGGAGGATGAGGATGGTTTTCAAGGGAGGGAGAAGCATCACTGGTCCCCTCATCTCCGGGAAGACGCAGAGACAAATGTGATTCAGGGTCAACAGGATATTTTGCATGTGAGGAATATCGGAGTGGATGAAATGAACCCATTAAACTACCAGCAGAGAACCTTTGGGTAAGTCCGAGTTATTTTTTTAAGACGCAGTTCTTGTTTTTAAATTGATTGATTTCAGTTTCCCAGCAAAATGGCCTTCAATGGTATTTAAAAGTGTTTTTTAAATTTGTTAGGGCATTTAATTTGAGCAGAAAATGTCAGTTTCCAGTGTTATTCTTCCAGACCTGTGTATAATGACTTAAATTAGTCATTTTTAAATGAGTTAATCCATCCATATATTCTTCCACACACAAAAAAAGCTTATACTGGCCAACATTCTGTAAGTATTTGTATGGCAGGTTTAACGATGTCGTATGTGTACAGACTAAAGCATCTTGAGGCAAATTTGTAATTTGTGATATGGGGCTGTACAAAATAAACTGAATTGAAATTTACCCGAACCAATTTAGTTATATTCTTAGTAATAATCTGAAAAGTCTTTTAGTAAAAACAAAAACCTAAAGGTTCTCTTTGAATGATTAAACCTGCAATATTTGTTTCTTTTTGGCCACTTTGGGGGCAGCCAAAGAAAGTATCATCACCTTTTTAAAGTTGTTGTGAACTTGTGAGCAAAAAAGTTACTTATTGACACAACTAGCATTTACAGAGGAACATTAACAATAACTTGGAGTCCAAGTCCAATATTCTGTCTTTTAGCTCTGTTTTTGTTCTCTTTAGCTGCTAAATGTCAATAACAAGGCGTAAACGAGATATAAAAAAATATATTTTTCAACAGTATCTTGGCCAAGACGATCAGCACAAATAAGACGCGCAAACAGACGCAACAATTTAAAAAAACAGAATTATAAGCTATCAAAAATCCATTCAGAAATCACTTTAAATTCGTCAAATAAGAGCGGTTCCTGAAGATTCAGGTGATGCATATGTAAACTCTCCTTTCCCCACTTTATTAACGACCTCCCGTACTCACCCTGACCCGTTCTGTTGGCAGCACCAGCCCGTTAGTGACCTCCTGGGCCCAGAGGAAGAAACTCCGGCCCAAGAAGAGCAAAGCGGGACGAGCTTCATCCCAAATCCCAGAGTACGAGGAGCCGCTATTCGGCGTCAGAGAATCCCACAAGCAAATCCCGCCGGACGGCGCAGACCTTCAAGACCAGGTACGAACCCACCAGGTGGTAACAGATCGCAGAGTGAGACACTTTGTGTTGGATGTAAATGTCTCTTGTACGTTCCCCGCTCTGCTGAGTCTAATCCACTCTTTTCTATCTGGGTTTCAGCAGCGACCGTCCGGGCCGCCGTCGATCTCTTTCCCCCTGAGGAGGAGTGACAGCATGATGTCTGAGGCATCAGGTAACAATTCACTGACTCAGACATGAAACACCGAGCGGCGAGGCTCGACCAGCACGAGGAAAGCACTCTGTGACTGCGATAGAATGAACAATGCAGGACGTTATGAAAGATGTTGCAACTACCACACGTGACAGTCAGTTGGTTCACTGAGGGCTTCGTCATGAGAAATGCATTTTCTTTTTTAAATTTCCTGAAACATTTCATACACGCACACACACGTGTGTTACTTTTCATAAACGTTGACAGGTGTCGCCTGAAATCATAATGAAGCAGAGTTGAACTGTCACGTCCCAAAGTTTCATTTATTTCCATATTTATCAATATTTGATTTTCTTGTGCATTTAACCCTCCTGTTACCTTTAGGGTCAATTTGACCCCATTCAATGTTTAACCCTCCTGTTACCTTTAGGGTCAATTTGACCCCATTCAATGTTTAATGTCGATGTTCTTTGGGGTCAATTTGACCCCAGGCTGTTTTTCACTGTGTCAAACATATAAGAAATATCAACTTTTTTATATATTTAAAGGGCTATTTAGGTAGTCAACAAACAAACATAAAGTACCTCACACTTAAACTTGGGAAACAATATTAATTCCAATAATTTTCTGGAGGTTTTAACTGCTGGGGTCAAATTGACCCCGAGGGTAAAATATGTCAGTAAATATAAAGGTAACAGGAGGGTTCAACATTGAATGGGGTCAAATTGACCCTGAGGTAACAGGAGGGTTAAAGGAGATGTCTGGTAATGTTTTATATTTTTCCAGTAGATTAAATTCCGTTCTCCCCCGTCGTAGGCCTCACCTATTGGCGTCTGACTGAGAGTGAACTGTATCACCCGCTACCGGACAGCTTCGACAGCGGCGCTTACCACCTTCTGCAAGAGGCATCCTTGAGTCTTGTGAGTAGCAACTGTTGTTTGCCACAGCATCTGTGACTGGTCTGATGAGGGATGTGTAATAATTAGTTAAAAAACACTTTTCTCTTGTAGACTCCGTCTCAGGAGCCTCGTGCGTCTCTCAGAGAGATCTATCAGAACAAGCAACGAACAGACTGTAAGCACTCCGACTGGGGAGGCTCCGTTACCTCCAGTCCTTCGTCTCCACAGGTATGTCGCACTTTTCATTAGTGATCAGATTACTCTGTGGTGGAGCCTCTAACCAAATCATTCTAAAAAACTAGGAGTTATTTCACACTCAGTGAAAACAATATTAAAGTGTCTTTAACCTGCATTCTCTCTCCTGACCACCAGGGGGCGAATCCTCTTTTATATTGAAGTCCATCAGAAAATGACTTCTTCTATCTTGATGTATTCCCTCACTAAACATTATAAACATAAGTTTATGTATCTATCTCTAGATTCAAGTCTCCTTCAATACAGCATGATGTTCATTTAGTAAATTATGGTCATTTAGAGTCAAACGGACCATAAAGCAGGGGACGCTTTAGGGACCCAGAGACCAATATGGAAAATGTTTATCTCTTCTAAATGGCTTGTTTACCCGTTCAAGATTATAAAGGTCATGCAGAAATGGCAGTAAAAATGTTCATTAACGTTCATTTAAATGTGCTCTTCCTGAATTGGGTCACGATGTGCTGTTGCTTTGTCAGGTGTTGACCTGGGACCCGGCAGCGAACCAGCGGCAGTCAGATCGAACCTCCGGCTTCACTTCGCCCTCTCGCTTCAGCAGCCCATCGTTCGCCGCTCAACCCCACCCTTACCCCAGAGTGGGGACCCCTGTGACCCCCGACAGCATGGCGGAGTGCAGTCCCAACCCCGGAGATACGGACTGCATCTCTAACACCTCCAGTGCTTCGGCCGCCGGACCTTCCCCTTCTAACGAGCGAAGCTTGTGGGGAAACGCGTCCCGGGCCGCCCCGTTTACCCTCCATGGTAAGAACCAGTCTTACTCCCACACATCCAGCCAGCAACGCGGAGCCAGCGGCCCCTTAGCCAGTGAGGAGGAGGGCAGTCACACCCACACCAGCACCCTGAAGCCGTGTTCAGCCTCTGCTGCGTCTCCGCGGCCTGAAGCCAGTGCACACACGCAGAGGGCTTCATCACTGGAGGATCCTGTCGTCCTGTCTCTGTGAGTGTAACACACACAGGTTGCTCTCTTTATTACCTTCGCATTGAAAAGGTATTTATTTATTTGTATGAGTGTTATTCGCATAACTAAAAAAGTATTAAACCGAATCGCATGAAATTTGGTGGGATGATTGGTTATTATCCGGGGACCATTTGATTAGATTTTGGGATCGATCGGGTCAAAGGTCAAGGTCAAGGTCATGAAAAGGTCAACATCTTCTTTTTACCATAGCACGGTCAATTTCTATCCTATTGGCATGCAACTAATGCCAAAATGTTCATAATTCAATGCCTAATCTTGTGATATGCGAAGGTATGCGCTCTACCGAGTGCCCGTTCTAGTTGTCATATGTATTATTATTATAATAATTTAGTCAACACTTTTCTTAAACACATTATTGTTTAAGAAATACAAGATTTAAAATAAATTATATTTAAACCTCCGAACCCCAAAACCCACAGCATGTTTTCTTTAAACAATCCCCAAAACTACATCTTCGATGAGCCAGAAGCTGTAAAATAACAGCAGTATTGTCAGTTTTTTTATCTAGAAAAAGCAGTCAAAACAAAGCTTAAAATGTGTATTCTACATGTCTCATGTAAAATATAATACCAAGAAACCTAAAACACATAACATTCTGTGCTCCTACATTGCGAAACCTGCGTTTTAAAAATGTTTTATGTCATTATAACTTGGTTATTCTGCACAACACATTTATATCCTACTTCTATCCCTGATTGTTCTGTTTCCATAGAGGTGCAGAACTATTGCAGTATTATTCAAGGTCACAAACGGTTAGAACATTTACAAAAAACTCTTTAAAGAATAGACTTTGACTGCTTGAGGTTCCTCAGTCAATCTGGGCTGAGGAAGACCTGATCAGACCCCGAGACCCTGTTCGAGGATCTTTAGCAGCTTTCAGGCTTGGAGGGAGCAGTAATTGATGGACAGATCCTGCCCATGCAAAGCTTTAGAAAAGAAGTAGTTTGCATCTTATTCAGTTTATGTTGTCGAGTCCCACAGTTTCATTCACCTTCATCGTTTTTTGTTTTCTCCTCAGACTGAGGCAGAACCTGAGGGAGAAGCACTCCCGACACGTGGCGGACCTGAAAGCGTATTACGAGTCTGAGATTCAAAGCCTGCGAGACAAACTGAACCTCAGAGATCTGCCCCGGGATTTGGAGAAGAGCAACCATGTCATCACAGAGAGGTCTCCCTTCATTTCTTCATCTCTAAAGCACACGTAGACATTGCTCTTCCTTCTCTATTTATATTGATATGATAAACAGGGTTTCTAGAGAAAAGAAACGAAGAAGAAAAGGGCTACTTACTAACTTTTTCTGGAGCTTTCCGTTGCATCTCTCAGACTTCCTCAGCTCGTAGTTTGCTCAGTTAGCTGCTGTTTCCAAGGTTCTAGGTTCTTTCCCACTGTGTATATTTAAAGATTAATCGTTGCATGAACAGCCATGATGTACATTATAGGATCACAGAAGTGGAGCCATTTAACATGATGTATTCATGCTCATTCCTTATATTAATAATATTGAATCTAAAAAGAGAATATGGGGTAATTCCACAGTGTTTCTAAATGTTATTATTGTTTTCTGTTTCCCACAGTTACCTTTCCTAAAATGATTGTCTTAACGGCAACATGGGGATAGCGAGCAGTGGAAATTAGAATTGCATCGTGAAAGTTACCGCAGCGAATGCAGATGGTGCTATTTTTATTACACCATTATCTTGTGAAATCAACATTTACTTCAAGAATGAATATTGATTGTTGGTTAAAGCAACAACAAAAATTAAACAAACTGTGATATTAACTCGTATTTACGAATAGAATTGATATCAATTCAAAGTTCAGAGACCCCACGTTCCCCAGCATGACATTACTATTTCCGTTATGCTCCGTTTATTTAGCATTCTTGTGATTTTTGTTCATTCACAGGTGCAAGCACCTGGAGAAAGCTCTCGCCGGGGCCTCGGCTCGCATTCAAGAACTGGAGGAAACAAACTGCTTGTTGGAGAAAGAACTGGTACCATTCCTCAGATTACTTCTTACATTATAGGTCTTAAGTGGTTCCTTTTATTGGCAGCAGACAGCATCCGTGTGTATGTGTGTGGAGAGATGCACGTTTAAATGTATTCTACTGCAAAGAAGTCCACAAATATAAGATAACTAAAACCTAGAGCCACTTTCAATTAATGGGATTCACTTCGCAGAAACTTTGGATGAGGAGGAGATTTTAAATTTGACCCTCATGTTGTGGCCCCAATAAACAAATCAATTAACGTATGATACTTGTCAAATGAAACCTTCCTACACTGTTGTATTCGGGCATTGCAGGTAAAGGGGGAGGAGGAATACTGTGATATTCTCTAAGATTAAAGTGTTGAAGTTGAGAGAATGTATCGTGTGTTATACCTGCAGCGGGTGACCTATTCATTTTGTATTCTGCAATTGGATTCAGCAAAAAAGGAAATACTTGTGATTTCATCCCAGAATCATCATATTATCATAAGCTGCCAGACTTCAAAGAGATATCGCAGCGAATTGAATTTATTCAGAAGAAAACTACGCCCTGATGTGATCTTTCATTCTTGTTACATTCTGAGAATAAAATTATAAATGTACAACTTTAATCTCAGAGAATATCCATGTTTCGTTTCTCGTAAATGCACTACTGTAATTCTCCTTATATTACTCCCCTCCCCCAGTTTAGTTTTTTACCTACACCAACCCTAATGTGCCTTCATATAAACCTTTTCCTAAATTTGTATTGTGTTTGCACAAGAACACCTCTCTGATATCCTTAAACGCCTCGTAATTCATCTCGTAGGGAAAATGAATTCACACTTTATTACTTCAACACTTAGAACCTGAACGTAAACAAAGTCACACGTTATGCCAGAAGATGTTTCTCTCCAATCACTTTTAAGACATCCCTCTTATGCATTCGATCGATATCCAACCCCTAATTCCGATGTGACCGTCCCTCGTTAGGTAGAATGGCCGGACCGGTACGCCGTGGCCGGCGCCGCCGTGAAAACCTTGCAGCAGCGACTCGAAGAAAGCAAGCGCTCGGGCAAAGAGAAGGACGCCCTGGCGGCGGGTTTGAAGAGCCGCGTTCGGCAGCTGGAGGAGGAGCTGCAGAAAACCTGCAGGGAGGCGGACGAGAGGGAGGCGAGGAGGGACGGAGAGGACAAGACGCTGCAGGATGTGAGTCTGAGATAATGAAACATAACCACTAACCTCTGAAGTTCACCTTTTCACTGGAACCGTGCTCAAATCATCACATTTCTTATATAGAATGATGAGCTGTGCTGGTCCTCACCCTGGAGTCGCCATCTGATGTGTTTTTCTTCATCTTGAGGATTTTTTAATGGAAGAGTTAAATTGTACCAATAGCTGCTGAGATTGTGTATCTGGTCCAGACGTGACATAACATAACTTATGTTCTGCTTTTCACAGAGAACATTTACCAATTTATGAAGCCAGATAGAGATATATATATATATCAGCTGGTTGAGTTTGGTTTCTCACCGACAGGCGAAGTAGGAGAACCAACACAAGCTTCTGTGGACGTATTTCAGGAGAATCAATATCAGTTTAACTGAAGCCTTTTGTCTATGATCTCTTCCACTAGACGCCATTGACAAAAAAAGTCATTTTAACACTCAGAACTTTTAAAAACACCAAAGCTTCACAACAACACAAACATACTAACCGATGGAGCTGGAGACCAGACATGTGTTCTGTGAGGGAGCAAGTGTGTTCCTGTGGATTGATCTGGTGGCTTTGAGGAGAGCAAATAAAATCCCTCTCAGATACATAAGATCGATGCCAGTGTTTTACATGCAGCGAGGAGCGGTGCGCTGTTGGATCGGTGCTCCGTGTTGGGAGAAACTCTGATCATATCTCTGTCCTCACTCTGTCATCTCTATAATGAAGGTCTCTGTTGCTTTGTTTACTCAGCTGCTCGGACAATATGACTCTCTGGCGAAGGAGCACGAGGGACTAAAGGTAATGGATCTCTAACTGGAACTCACACACACACATATACACTACCGTTCAAAAGTTTGGGGTCACTTAGAAATGTCTTTATTTTTCAAAGAAAAGCACTGTTTTTTCAATAAAGATAACATTAATCAAAAATACACTCTATACATTGTTAATGTGGTAAATGACTATTCTAGGTGGAAACGTCTGGTTTCTAATGAAATATCTCCAGAGGTGTATAGAGGCCCATTTCCATCAACTATCACTCCAGTGTTCTAATGGTACATTGTGTTTGATAATCGCCTTAGAAGACTAATGTCTGATTAGAAAACCCTTGTGCAATTATGTTAGCACAGCTGAAAACAGTTATGCTGGTGATATAAGCTATACAACTGGCCTTCCTTTGAGCTTGAAGTTTGAAGAACAAAATTAATACTTCAAATATTAATCATTATTTCTAACCTTGTCAATGTCTTGACTATATTTTCTATTCAATTTTCAATTCATTTGATAAATAAAAGTGAGTTTTCATGGAAGACACAAAATTGTCTGGATGACCCCAAACTTTTGAACGGTAGTGTATATATATATATATATCATCATTTCAAACATGGTGGATCATTTATCAGCAGTTACACATGTGTCTTTATTTATCCTTTTGTATCCACAGAACAACCTGCTGTCAACCGAGAACAAGCTCTACGATGCCACCGATCAGATATCAGAACTGAAGAGGTGAGTGCATTGATTCTAGAGTAACAGATGATTATTATTATTATTTAATGCTTCAACCAAACTCTCATTACCAATTATTGTTATTCTAGAAAGTATCAGCTAATGAAAGTTACGCAATCTGTTTTATGCTATACGTTTGAGTTTGAGTTTGAGTTTCTTGGTCTGAACTTTTTCTTTTTAATATATTAATCTTTTCAGCTAACTCTATTAAGAAAGATAATATGTGTATTTCCAGAATATGAAACCTTTCATTTAAACACTGCTTCCACATGTCTTGTTTTTTAAATAATATCGAACACGCGACAAGAACGTTGCGTAAAGGTCTCACGGCAGAGATGTGACTTTCCAGCTGTAGCTTCAACGTCACGTCCTCACCGACTGGCTGCAGCGATTTTTGTAAAAGAGCTACAGTGGAGGCTGAATGACAATGGGGAGATGGAGAGCATTAATCAATAGGGCCCTAATTATCGTCTCTGCGCTGTCGAAGGGAATAGATAAACGCATTCATTGGCCGCAAACGTCCATTGCGGTTTCGGCTCTGCCTGCAAATTGGCAGCGATGGAGGCAGCGGCATGAACTCTGCATTGATGAAGTGCGTCAAGTCGATGCCGCCAGGTCACGGACAGATAACACACTGCGGCTCGCACAACATCAATATGAGTGTCATAGGAGGGCTTTATCTCCTGGAGGCAGAGACCTGTAAGTGGTTCTTTTTTTTTTTTTAAAGAAGGGGGAAGAGGGGAGGAGAAAAAAAGTTACTGCAACATTCAGGCAAACTAGAACAAATGTAAGTAAATCCTAAGAACGGAAGGAAAAAGCGCTCGGTCAGCATTTTAATACGAACGTCTTACCTTTTGCCATCTCTAAAAATCCTAATAAAAAATAAAAAAACTAGAACACCAGAGTCCACGTTAGAGCATCAAAATGGGGAAATACAGATAGATATAGGAACAGTTCCTGCTTCAGGGTCTGATGGAGTCACACGCTGGAGTACAATAAGCTGTTTAAAGATAAAACGCGAGGCAAGAAGTGGAGCCAGATCATGACTGCCGAGATAAGTTATAATCAAGCAGAGGAGATGAAGTGTTGAGGAGGAAGGGCGGCTGTGGGTTTATATTACTTCTGCGTCAATGAGAGCGCAAGCTCATTTGGAGGATGTCTGCTTTGCATCACAGAGAGGTGTTTCTATTATTTCATCTCCGTCTATCTATAGATGACGTCTTGTGATTTATGTATTGTCTCTGTGCCCCCCCCCAACACTTCAGATTAATCTCCAAACTGGAGTCTCAGGTGAAGCAGCTGGAGCACGAGAACCAGGCCAGGGCTCGTTATTCTTCCCACAGTAACACACAACCGTCCGGGGCCGGGTGAGTGATGCTCTCTGGAACAACGTACAAACCCGAGCGCGTCTCCTCCTGCTTCTCAGCTTGTTGTTGAGCCACCAAACGAAACCAGAGTGCCCCGCCAATGTCACCTTGCAGGCTAGATGGCCAGTCAGCTGCTCAGCTGCACACGTTAAACATGTAAACCTTTCCTGAGATGCTGGAGACGGGTTTCATTACTTTGTTTTTCATTCTCCTGCAGACGGCTGAGAGGAAAAAAGAGTTTTTCTTCTATTATCAACAATATTATATTTATTTAGGGACCATGTACAGTTAAAACATAAATGTCCCCATTTGATGCAATGTACCAGTTTGCAGCTTCAGGTCATTTGTATGAACAAACATAAAACATAAAACAATTACAAACGTAAAACAATAACAAACATAAAACAATATAAAACAATAAGAAACGGTACAATAGAGAATTAATTACCAATAGCTGCGACCACGTACACACATATATTCACCAACACTTGGCCTCCATGCCACATTACATAACCTGTTTTGTTTTTATTGTTTTTGCTTTAACTGATTCTATTTTTACAAATTCTATATGTATTCTTGTTATTATTTCAGCTCCCGAGGGCAAAAGCTCTTTTTCAGTCCACTGAAGACACAGATGTCTCGGTTTAAATTTCCTTTTGAATTTGTCCCCAGTCTCTTCCACCATCCTGACCTGCTGATGTCACCCAGCAAATGCACCGCAGAGCCGGACGTCACCCGCAGGAAGTCGCCCTCTGACCAGCTGAACGGCGGCAGGAAATCCCCGTTCCTTCAAACTAACCTATCGAGTATCCACCGGAAGTCAAAGTATTCCAAAAATGATCAATCGCCAGTACCTGGAAGCTCAGTGGACTCCTCTCCAGCTGGGGGGAGCTGGAGGTACGTTCCTCTTGTTGTGGAGGTTTTCAGAATCTTTATTTGGCCAAGCGTGCGTGCACATACGAGGAAGTTTACTCAAGTGTCTTTGAATTGGGAAACAAACAGTGCAAATGAATAAATAATGACGACTTTGCATGCGCCGAATGACTGTGTCCGGTTTGTGTCCGTGAAGATGGCTTTGTCCTGTGTAAACACTGTTTATAGTGACAGTGACAGAGCGTACTTACTTTGACGTTTTCTCAACCACACTTGTTGATGATTCTCTGGGTTTTTAAACGTACGTCTTGTTCCGCAGGTGTCCGTCTCCCCCGGAGTGCGAACAAGCGGCGCCTCAGCAGCGGCACCAGGAGCAGAGCCAGCGGGAGGCGGCTCGCAGGGACGGCTCCTGCTCCCTGACGCCCGTGATGAGGGCCCTGATACAGCTGGAGGAGACCAAAGCCACGGAGAGCCGGGCCCCCTGTAAGAACAGCTCCACCCCCCACAGTGTGACTCGCACTTGGGCTCCATCCACACTGAACGCGTTGCTATTAGAACTCCTAAAACGGAGGCTTAGGAGCTCTGGACGAAAAGAAACTGAGACACAATCGCCTCCTGATTGGTTCTTAGCGGTTATGGATAATTATTCGACTCGACTACCAGTTGTGAACATGAATAACCAACTAGATTATTTTAAATAATTGTGAGCACACCCTTTGAGTGAAGGTCAGAAAAGGGGACCCCCAAAAGGTTTTAAAATCACAACTTCTGAGGCAAATGAAACAAAAGATTTGACACTCGGTACGAAACAGTCGGCGCGACACGGAAGAGAGCGGGAGAGCAGCTCGCTGCAGGAAAAGAAGGGAACAATGGCTGCAATCAGTTTTAAAGTATGTGACTGTGACATGAAGAGACAATCACGACACTATTCCAGGAGCTCAGAGCGGTCGATCACGATAAAGAATCATAGTTTAAAAGAGGAAACGGTGACTATGGCTGACTGTATCTATTGTTAGAAACTATTGTTCATCTACATCTGAACAAACCTTTCCTTATACAGAATGTTGATATACTTATATAGAACTAAAAGTATCAGATATGTCTACGTTCGAGTGTGATACTCACCTTCTTGGGGCTGCAACTAAGGAAATGTTCATGATCAATGAATCCTTCGATTACTTTCTAGAATATTCAGATTCAGAGAATATTTATATACTGCTCCTTACACTTTCCTAAAGCCCAAAGTGATGCCTTTTAAATGTATTGTTTTTTCTAACAAATAGTCCAAAACTAGAAAATGAAAATCAATTTACAAAGAAAAACGTTGCGGCTTTAATTTAATTGTTCTTTTCTTTGTTGTTTTTTGTACTGATTATACAGTTTTGTTGTATTGTGATAAAATATAATAATGCTCATCACACTTTCCAAAGCAGTCTGTCTATATCTTACTTATCTTCTAACTTATTTATTCTATCTTTACTGTTTGATAACATAGTTACCTTCGCATTGAAAATGCGGAAGGTTATGTTTTGATCGCCGCGTATTTATTTGTATGCGTGTTATTCGCCTAACTCAAAAAGTATTAAACCGAATCGCATGAAATTTGGTGGGATGATTGGTTATTATCCGGGGACCATTTGATTAGATTTTGGGATCGATCGGGTCAAAGGTCAAGGTCATGAAAAGGTCAAAATCTTCTTGAATCGCATGAAATTGGGTGGGATGTTTGGTTATTATCCGGGGACCATTTGATTAGATTTTGGGATCAATCGGGTCAAAGGTCAAGGTCATGGAAAGGTCAAAATCTTCTTTTTACCATAGCACGGTCAATTTGTATCCAATTGGCATGCAACTAATGCCAAAATGTTCATAATGCAATGCCCAATCTTGTGATATGCGAAGGTATGCGCTCTACCGAGTGCCCATTCTAGTTATAATTGTTTTACTGACTCTTCTAACGCTGTGGGTCGAGCAAAGGATGATTCTATCTTTTCTTAGAATACATTTTCTGCTGATTGATTAATCGACTGATTGTAATCAGGCCGATCAAACTTCCTGATGACTAACTTCTACGTGTGATCTTTCTACTCGGCCCCCTCGCCGAAGGTTCTTTCGAATTGACCTCATCACGTCTGCGTTGCTCTCTCTCCGCAGGGGTCGGCAATCAGAGGACCGCCGTCGGGAGACACAAAGAGGCGATTCAGGAGCGAGGCGGGCTTCAGGCGGACCGGGAGGCGGGGAAACCTGCAGGAGTGGAGCGAGGAGGAAGAGGAAGAGGAGGCGCAGCAAAAAGAGCTGCTCTGCTGAGAGCTCAGAGGAGTCTGTCTCCGGAGGACCACCGGTCCTCGTCACTGCCTCCAGAACATCGTAGCAAACCCTCGACCACGCCCAGTACGTCCTCTCAGTGAAACGTCGCCCTGAAACGCTTCAGAAGTGGCATTTGGAGTTTGTTTTTAGTTGTTTACGAGCATAAATATAATACATTCAGATGTGGTAACGGATGCTTGAATACAACATCGTTTTTTAATAGAAGATGAAATGAACAGCCAACCCAATAAATTCAATTTGAGGTTCACTAGAACTCACTGGAGAGTGGCGTATTTAATTAATGTTGTGTTGTGTTTCTTCCATCCAGCAAAGAGAGAAACTTTACTCATGCCCATGTCTGGTTGGTCCAGCCCCAAACGCTGCCCCACGGAGAACTACTCCACGGCTTTTGGGCACCTGATGCCAAGAGAGGAACACCTGCACACGAGGTGAGCGACGCACAATTTATAAACGGTGTTTTAGTGTGAAAGTTTAAAATCAGCTATATTATATGGACATTTAATATGATTAGTCTATGTTCAAAACTACAACCGTCATAAAAACACACTTTATTCAAACTCACCATAACAATTTAAGTCGTCCCACATTTTCCAAAAACCAGCTCTTGACTGACTGCTCTCTTTGAGTAAGTAACAGACGTAAAAAAAAACATGCCAAAAACAGAAAGTAATGCTCTTCTTCTACTTGCTATGAGAAAAAGAGTATAGTGCCTATTTTTTGCAGTTTTGAACACATGCTCATTTTGGGGTAGAACAATGGGTGCCAGAGAGAGACGGAACAGCAGCTTCCTCCACAAGACTTCTGTCTGCAGTCATAACAATTCACATTGTGTGCCGTCTGTAGGAGCGATGGACAAGTGGACCGGAGACGCCATTCATTGCACAGCAGCGGCCCCAGGAAGAGGCTCCAGTTCACGTCAGCAGACGGGGAAGACGGTAATATATTCTGTAATAATATATATTTTAAGTAACCAATCTGTTTTGCTTTATGTTGTCTATGCACTTTATGTCTATATGTTACATTCACTTTTTATGTTGGACAGAAGAGAACGCAATTTCGATCTTCATCTGGTCTTGTGGCTTGACCAGATATATTTTCAATTCAATTCAATTCAGTTTATTTGTATAGCCCAATTTCACAAATTACAAATTTGTCTCGGAGTGCTTTACAATCTGTACACATAGACATCCCTGACCTTTGACCTCACATCGGATCAGGAAAAACTCCCAAATAACCCTTCAGGGGGAAAAAAGTGAAGAAACCTTCAGGAGAGCAACAGAGGAGGATCCCTCTCCAGGATGGACAGAACAATAGATGTCATGTGACTATATGAACAATAGATGTCATGTGACCAGAAGGACAGATTAGAGTTAAAATACATTCAATGAATATGACAGAGTGTATGAATAGTTGGTAGTCGGCATATTCCACGATGGAGACCTCCACGATCCATCAGGCAGATGGAGGTAGAGAGGAGGAGTGGGCGGAGTCTCAACAGTGGGCGGAGTCTCAACAGGACAGTGGCGTAGTCGATAGCAGGAATTCCAATATTTGTACATGTTTGTTTTTTGTATTTCCGTAAAAGACGTGTTTTAATTTCTGGGGTTTCATGACTCATTCCTGCGGAAATTTGTACCTGGTTTTGGTGAAAATCCAAAATCTTCCTCCCATCTGTGTTCTTGATGTTGTACTGGAGGGCTTTATATTTTAATATGCTGCCCCAGTCATGTATGTAAATGACTGCTCTTTCATCAGACTCTCTGCCTTCCTCCCCCTCCAGGCGTGAACCCCCCGGAGGGAAACTCCCAGCTGGGCTGGGAGGATCAAGGAGTCCGTGCCAGATCCGACCCGCAAGACTCCTGCGAGCACTCGGCTCCGCTTCTCCCGGAGTCTGGACTCCACTCGCCGGCTGAGGCCGAGATACTGTTTGACGAGCTGACGCAGGAGAAACTGCAGGTATTTTATTTATTCATATTTTAAATCTGTGAGACGAGCTGAGCTCATCGCATCTCACTCGGCGACGTTTCCACCCGTCAGCCAGGATTTTTTTTTATTAACTCAGCATTTTTGCTGAAAAGTACTCGGTTTAAAGAGCCTCAGAACTTTACAGACGACAAACTTTATTACGTTCGTTTTTGAATCTATTACAACAAAATTCCACCACTAATCTAATTAACGCATCATTAAATAATAAAAACCCAGCTGGCTGTAACTCAGTGAGTGGTAAAAGTATTCAAATGTCCACTGAAGGCATTTTTATAAATCTGAAACGATGTTCAGCCACATTACCGGAGTGAAGCGATTCTCATGTTTTGTTATTTTTGAGTCTTTTGTGCCAACATTTTTTTAATATACATAATTTATTTAAAAACTAACAGTAAGATTAGACATGTTTCCCTTTTTAAATAACCTTGTTTGTGTAGAATAAGGGTACATTTAAGTTTCCATTTAAACAATTCACTAACCATTATTGGTAATTAATAATAATAATTAAAACAGTTCTAGTGATTCTTAATTACAAAAGTCCTGTTTTTGGCATGGCTTTAGATATTAATAGCTACTTCCAGCGTAATTCTTCTTTACAATAATTCACGACATGTTTACAATAAAGCAGGTAAACTCATTAAAATATGCAATAATAAAGATCAGAGCATATTATGGAAGAGTGGCATTGAAATCTAATTATGTTTCTGCTGACTGAAGCTCTGCCTCGTATCTATTCAGAACTCTAGTCGAATAATCTCCCATCCGACCCGCTTATGTGACAAAGACTTTATTGTTTTTAAATTACTTCTATTTTTAGCAAGTTCATTCCTTAAGTGTGTGTGTGTGTGTGTGTGTGTGTGTGTGTGTGTTGCGTAGATTGAGGCAGCTCTGAGCCGGATACCCGGAGCAGGTGGGAGAGCGACTCTGCAGACCAGGCTAGATGAGGTCAGAGTCCACATATTTATTATCTTCATCTCGTTTTCCCGTGTTTGCTTGTTTTGTAATCGGAGCTGAAAGGTTAGTAGCCTAATCTTTGAAGTTATTGTTGTTCCAGCTTTTTTAATTGCTGCTTTTCTTTGTTTTATATCGTTGCAAATTCACTAAATTAGTTTATTTTAGTCTTGGTTGAAAACAAATTTTAAAAAAAGTTCTCGCTAATTATGAGCCTTTCACTTTTTTTCCTTTCTTTTACACATGAATGAAGTTTGACGTTTTTTAAATTAATTTCTTCTGTACCTCATGTACCTTTTTTAAAATAGTGCTTAATCAAATAAGCCATGACACAGCTGTATTGATTCAACGAAAACTAACTAATAATAGTTTAAATAATGTTAACAGCAGCGTGGATCTATAAATATAATAATATCAGACCATCACTTTAGTCCAGATCTCAAAAACGTTTGAATGAGTTGACATTAAATGTTTATTCAGACCTCCACGTAGCACGTCTTCACATTTGAGAAGTCAGGGATTGTTTGACATTTTAGTTTTTTCTTCTTCTTTGTTTTGTTTGATTTCTCTTTTCTTTGTTGCAACAATTTTTAGAATTAGTTCACAAATTGTCGTTTTGGCACGAGTTACACACACACAAACACAAAACGGCCCATTGAAGGATGGTAAACGATGAGTGTGCATGTGTGTGCGTACAGAATGCCAGCGAGTGTTTTCTTTCACCTTTTTTGTTTTGCATCCTTAATGAATGTTTTGATTGAATTAGCTGCCGGTTAACTTCCTGCTCTTCTTCCCTCCTCAGGTGGCCTTGGAGGACCGTCTGGAGAGACTGAATCGTGAGCTGGGATCCATCCGCATGACCCTGAAGAGATTCCACGTCCTTCGCTCTTCTGCCAACACATAGCAATGTCCGTCTTTTTTCATCAAGGCGTCGATGAAGCTACAACTTAGTGTCTTGGGTTTTATACACTGATCCACCGATTGTCTCCGTGTGCCATGAGTTCATTTGTACAGTAACTCCTCCACGACATCTTTTTATACGTACTGCTCTGGGATATTTTCTTATGTGTCTGAAAGATATTGCAATTTTTTGGAGCATATATTTTTTTGTAATGCACAGATTTGTAAAAGTCGTTTACTTTTTTTAGTCAGAGAAATATTTATATGATATGTTTTACTTCGCCATATTCAGGTGTATATATTTTTTATTTTTTAAATCTGCTATGTGATTGATCAAAAAGGTTTTCCAGCAGAGACATTCATCCACTTTGGAAACATCACTGCCATTTTTGTTCATTTGTTTCTGGAATTTTTTTATTTTTTACATCAAATATTTATTTTATGTTTCTGAATGTATTTTACAGAGTTTTTTCTATTTGTTTTTGGACCAACTTTATCAAACTTGAAGAAAATATTTTGTGTACTTGAATAAATCTCATTTTTTCTTTGTTTAAGTTTCATTACTACCTGTCAGTTTCTTTTTTGTGTGTTTCATATCCAGCCGGTGTAATGGCGATCCGGATTAAATTCACTTGTAACATCCAAACCAGCACACGTTTTCAGTAAACACACGCACACACACACAAACACACATGCACAAACTTTCCTCAGTTGTTTGTTTCTCCTCTAGTGATGCTTGTGCATGGAATTTCATGCACTGCTTCCTTTTGCCATGCTATATTTTTTTTATAACATACATGAACTTCACTGAAACTAATAATGTTGTTGTTGTTGCACAATAAATTTGACTTTTTAAAAATATTAATACGTCTTCGTCATCTTTTATTTATTTAGAATGCTCCTCGTGAAAAACAGGGCTGTGATGTGTCGCCCTCAAAGTCAACGGAAGTGCACGAGCTTCACCGAAGAGCTACGAAAAAACCCGATGACGAGACAGAGTGCGAGCCGGATATCGACGTATTTTTCGCGGCTTAATTAAGCTAGCGGTATTACCGTAACTAACGGACACTAAACTAAGAAATTATATTGAGATAAAAGTAAGGACATTTGATTTCTGTTGAGTTAAGAAATTATATATTATTGAGAAAAAGGTGAGGATGTTTAATTTCTGGTGAGTTCAATCAGACGTACAGAAACGGTCCAACGGTTAAGTTAACGTTACGAGCTAAAGTCCGAACAAACCTTTTAAAATAGTTAATCTAAAAATAGGAAATATGTTTTAAAGGAAAGCGTTAGCTTGCTAAATTAAGGGGATTAAACCACAACCGTCATTTATTAGTTGAGTTAATATATGTATTAATGGGAAATAAATAACTGGACATATTATAATGTACTTGAGGTACTTTAAATATATTTTTATACGTTTAATTACACTTTTAAATCCAGGTATTTACTTGATACACGTCGTTTTTTCACCGTAATAAGTAACCGTTTAATTAAAGAGTATTTTCCTGAAGACACCTGTTCGCCGCTAGGTGGCGCTTTCTTCCTCCGGTGTCCGCCAGAGGGACGTTCTGGCTTCTGATGGAACCGGTAACCTGGATATATCACCGGCCACCAGCGGCACACCGAAGCTGAATCAACGGGACGGGACAGCGGCGTTTCCTTTTTGGATGACTGGATGACGGAGGGAGGAGCGACGAGCTCCGTCCACAACAGCGGGGCAGACGAGGCCGACACGCCGGGGAATGACTGCTCCGTTCGGGAGGGATGCGTCTCTCGTTGACGGCGGTGTTGCATTCCGCCTTTATATGGAGATAAAGCGGGACTGCAGATAAACTCAGAGCTGCAGGTGAGTCGTCGATGATGGATTTGTTGTTTACCACATAACACAAATTATCCCCCCAGATTTCTCATTAATTAACAATGATTGACACGATGCAAATGCTCATTAATTCCCACCGTTATTATTTCGTGGCAGTGTTTGAATGAGCTGCAGTGCTCTGGGCATCCATCATCGTAGCGTTTTTAAAATTTTAATTTATTCACCAGAACAGCTGATCAATATTATCTATGTATCTGATTCTGGTTGTTTGAAAATAATACTTTTGTGTTTGTGTGCTGTGCAGATATTGAGTCTCGTATATCACCCTCTGGTAGTGAAATCATAGGTTGCATGAATCTCGCACCAAATCATTTACATGTTCTCCTATGATACACAATAGGCTATTTCTGCATGTTTCACACCAAAATATACTGCACAAAGTATGAGTGTGCATTAAATGGCTGTAAATCAATAGGCATGGCTGGATTAATCTCTGCGCACTATGTATGCACCCTGTCCACCATCCAGTAATAACATAATGTGCCATAATTCACAATAATTCATAACTAGACGTTGCCACTGGATTCCTCCACAAAGTATAAATCCAACGAGATTAATAACCTACAACCGTGTTAGCGGCTTCCTGCTTTAATGGCTGATGTTTGCGTGAAACTGAACCAAACACTCATTATTTGAAAATATTTGCATTACCTATAATCACAAAACCCTAAATTACATATTCAGATTGCTTGTTTGTGAATTTATTCAATTGACAACATCGAGGACACAAAATCAAAGCAAATGTTCACATTTGAGAAGCTGTAAACAAGAACAAAAAAAGAACATTGGCATTTTTTCTGAAGAAAAATAAAATAAAGGCCTCATCAAAATAGATTCATGATCTGATGATTGAATAATAAATTCATGATTGTTTTTGCTATAAAAATAAGCCCCCCCCTCTTGCAACTGTCTTTTATTATTAATTATGATTACCGGAAGTACAACTGTTTGTCTTCTCCCTTCTCTGGGTTTTCTCGTCCTCTTTTTGTTTATTTTTTTAAAGCACAACCGTTGCAAGATGTATTTGACTTGTTTAACCTGCGTGTAAAAACTTGACCTGTCCTTGCTACGAATGTCCTGACCTGCACAGACTGCTAACAATGCAGACTTCCACAGAGCGGGGGCTATTCTTAGACACTGAAGGTTGACAACGCTGAAGAAATGCTGCCGCACGTGTGCTTCACGCCGAGCTTGTAACTTATTCAGACGGATGCTGCAGCCGAGCCAAAACTTTCTAGGAAGAATACTTTAAACCTGGAGAGTTTTTCAGGCCGCCTCGCATCGAATCACTTTAAATATGTAGGGCCGACACCTGGCCGTGGTAAAGTAAAGCAAATAAAATGTATTAATCGAAATGTAGATGAAACAAAATATATGCGTTGGCTGTTTTTTGGGGGATTTCGTTCAACATCAAACTGCTTTTTAATGGCGTGTCTATGAAACAAGACATAGACAGTAAAGCCAAGTAAGGCCGAGGCTGCTAATAGTCGAATTAGACAAAGTAAAATATCGCCCATATGATGGCTCTACATGAAAAGTCAGGGGGATTAACAGGTATGGAGCCTCAACATTTCCATGACAGTCCATTTAATATTTAGATTGTTTCTCAAACCTGAGGATTCTGCCGCCTTCGTTTCGGTTGTATCCCCTTTGCTCAGTAAATATCTTAAGGCACGATAACTAATCAGAAAACATCACCTCGAGTTTTGGGATGAGATGAACATTCGTAGCCGACGTGTCCTCATAACTAAACAACATGTGCGATCGCAGTTTTAAACTTGGTTAATTTTATGTTGCGTTCTCGTTTTGTCTTAAAACATTCAGCGCTTGTTACGCAGTGGAGTCGCTACGTGACGAAGTAAACTTCACGCGTTGTCTAAAGGTGCATTCACACCAAAAGCGAAACTATTTTTTCGTGCCACCGAATCCCATGAAAAGTCAACGTACAGACGCGTGTGGCTGCGATAGACACGGAGATAAGCCCCGCCCCTCGCGGAGCGTCTCGACGCTCATGGCGAGAACACGGCGAACGGTCGAGCGAGTGAACTCACGCGTTTTGGTGCAACGCACCTTTAGGGTTTCAACAATGAAAAGCGAGCGGCCTCCGGAAAGTTCTGCGTTCGTCTGACCCGTCCGTAACTTCTACTGCTCTCCATATACGACACCTGACTTCCTCCTTTCCTCCCGTCATCGTAACCACGGCAATGAGAGGTTGCCGGCGAACAACAAATGCACTTATTTGTTATTACCTTCGCATTGAAAATGCGGAAGGTAATGTTTTGATCGCCGTGTATTTGTGTGCGTGCGTGCGTGTTATTCGCATAAGTAAAAAAGTATTAAACCGAATCGCATGACATTTGGTGGGATGATTGGTTATTATCCGGGGACCATTTGATTAGATTTTGGGATCGATCGGGTCAAAGGTCAAGGTCAATGTCATGAAAAGGTCAAAATCTTCTTTTTACCATAGCGCGGTCAATTTTTATCCAATTGGCATGCAACTAATGCCAAAATGTTCATAATTCAATGCCCAATCTTGTGGTATGCGAAGGTATGCGCTCTACAGAGTGCCCATTCTAGTTTAGCAATAAGATCGACCTTATGATCTCTAGGGATCATACGGTTGGTCTTATATGGTAGATAGATGCCATACTCGTGGCTGTGCTCGATCACCAGGGGATCTCGGAAGGGACAAGGCTTGCAGAATCAGTAACTTCTTTTAAATCACTTCTTAAAACCCATTTTTATGGAACAGCTTTTAAGTGATCTAGTCTTTTTATGCAGAACTTTGGTTCCCCTAATTTAGTTGTCTGTTTTTAATGAATTAATTTTTTATTTTCCATTTTATTTTTTATTTTAATATATACTTTTAAATGTAATATTGGTTTCTTACTATTCCACTTGTTTTGCTTTGACTCTCTGTGGAGCACTTTGTAGACATTGTTTTTAAAGGTGCTATATAAATGAAGTTATTATTATTATTATTATTATTACCTTCGCATTGAAAATGCGGAAAGGTTATGTTTTGATCGCCGTGTATTTATTTATTTATTTATTTGTATGCGTGTTATTCGCATAAGTAAAAAAGTATTAAACCGAATCGCATGACATTTGGTGGGATGATTGGTTATTATCCGGGGACCATTTGATTAGATTTTGGGATCAATCGGGTCAAAGGTCAAGGTCATGAAAAAGGTCAAAATCTTCTTGAATCGCATGCAATTTGGTGGGATGATTGGTTATTATCCGGGGACGATTTGATTAGATTTTGGGATCGATCGGGTCAAAGGTCAAGGTCAAGGTCATGAAAAGGTCAACATCTTCTTTTTACCATAGCGCGGTCAATTTATATCCAATTGGCATGCAAATAATGCCAAAATGCTCATAATTCAATGCCCAATCTTGTGATATGCGAAGGTATGCGCTCTACCGAGTGCCCGTTCTAGTTATTATTATTATTATTCTTATTATCACCACAGTCATTATTCTGCATCCTGCGACCTTTCCGCTGAGCCGAGCTGCCATCGTGGACAAAACAAATGCGCGTCCTGCTAAGAGTTAATTTGCTATTTGAAGTTAAGTCTATCGCAGCTTCACAATCACCACGACCATCAGATCCACTGCGTAATGTACTGGTCCTCTTTCCACCCATTTCAAGATCAGTGTGCACGATTTTAATGTGTGTGGTTCGGAGTGAAAGAAGATGCAGCCTCACAGGATCTGATTATCGGGCCAAAATGATTAGGTTTGCTTTAATGAATGCTGTTAGGAAGTGGCCACCACAGAAAGAATGAGTCATGGTATTGATTGCTGCCCCCTCCTTCAGTTGCTCCTTCTCCCTTTCCTCCCCTCTCGCTTTCTTTTTACCCATCCACCCATTCTTTTCTTTCATCTCACTCCTTAAAATTCCCCTTTTTCCCAGCTCACGAGACACGTCCCGATTCTTTTCTGCAAATATACAGCCGGGGCGAGCGCTGCATACCAATAACGGCGTGACTCGCTCGGTGGTGCGGTCTGGGTGAGAGGGAGGGAGGGATTGAGGAGGGTGATGGTGGTTGAGGTGTGGAGGAGAGGAGGAGGGGGGTCTTGTCACGAGATGCCACGTCATCGCAGTGTGTGAAATCTATTTTTAGCAGGGGGATTCCGGCCCACCGATCACGGCTTCGCAGCCAGCGCTGAGTGGCGGGAGGCTGGAGGCGCTCCGTGGCGTCGCGCTCGGATGTGAATGAACAACGCGTGTCGTCCCGACTGTCTGCCCTCGCCCGTCGCTCCCGACCCTCTTCCCGCCGCCCGGCCTGCCGGAGAGAAACACTGCGCTACAAATAGACCGACGAGCACGTCTCTTGCTTTCTCCACCTCGCTCTGCTTCATTTGCGCCGCGTCTCTCGTGTGGAGCGTCGAAAGGTGGAAAGAGACCTTCGGCAAAAATGAAAATGATAAGCGGAGCTCGTGAGGCATTCTGAGATGAATGGCATCAAATCATCGGTGATATAAATGATCCACTGTACTTGTTAAACTTGTTGTGTTACATGAATGCAAATTTTATTGCACATTTTTGCATTACATCTGCACACTCCTCCTCGGTCCATATTTTGCACATTTGATCCTCGTAACTTTTTTAACACTGTACAGTAATATATTTTATATATTTTTTAAGAGATTTTTTTATTGTCTTTCAATTAAATCAGATTTTGTGATAATAACAAGCACATCTTTCCTCAGATTAGTGCGAAAAATCTTATTGTTTTCCACTAAAACTCTTAATTACGTTAGAAATAATAATCAGTTCTTTTAATAGTGTCACACTTCTTTCAAGAAATTGTCCTTTTAAAGTGTTTCAAGTATTTTCTAAAATCAAGTAAAATTTTTCGTAATTCTCGTGTAGCAATTTGTTATTTATATAAGCGGGCACCGATTGAATTAATTAAAGTTCAAAGAAGCTAGAAAAACATTAATTTACTTCAAACTTTGATCATTTGGCATTACTATTTTTGACTTTCTTCGAATTTGTCTTCCATGTCATGCATACAGAACAAGCTGTATATAGACTCACATTGTCGGGGGTTTACGCAGGCCGCTCAGCTGGGGCCCTCGCGACAACGTTTTAAATATAGATCCACGCCAACAAGATGTCCCCAGTTGCTCCGGCGTGGATTGTTTCCGAGAATCCGAAGCGGCCACGTTTGGCCACGTTCGCGGCGCTCGTGCGGCGTGCTCGCGCACTCGCTCTAATTAACAATCCCCGGGCTTTGTTCAGGTCCGGCGAGGCGTCGTGTCCCCATCAAATATTCACACGCACACGCATGTCGAGTGGTGCGGATGAGGAGGAGCCACCTGCTGACCCGACGCCTCGAGCGTCACTCTGTTAGTTAAAAGTCAATCTCCGTGTTTCGGTTTCCTCGGGGGAATCGATTCACCTGCAGATTGTTTTCGAGTTAAATCGATCGAGAAAACCTCCATCCTGGGTTCTCAAAGTCCACGGTGAAGTCTTCTAATGTCTTCATTTGTCAGTCCAAAACCCAAATATTCACCTTAAAAAAATATAAAGCGAGAGAAGCGGGACACCTCCATATTTGAGAGGCTGAAAATAGAATGATCTGCAATCTTTGCATGAAGAACTACAACAAAATAGTTCAAAGTGCAGCTGAGGCCGATGGAAACGTCATTAGTTTTGCAGGAATTTGGTCGCGAACCATCAGACAAATAAAAATGATCGTGCTCGATGCAAAGTTCAGGGATCCCCAGAGTTACCACAATCAGGGTTCGTACGGTCATGGAAAACCTGGAAAAGTCATGGAATTTTAAAATGGTCATTCCCAGGCCTGGAAAAGTCATGGAAAAAAACTCAAATCATAAAAGTCATGGAAATGTTGTTATATTCACATGTTCATTTACGCCGAGTTTGAAATAATTGATATGTTTTTTTTAAAGAAAGACGCTCAAAAACGCACAACATTTTCTAAATTGTTCATGTTTATACGGAGATTTCAGTTTGGTCGTGGAAATTTGGTTTAAAGTCATTGAAAAGTCCTGGAAATCCATTGGTCAAAATGTGTACGAACCCTACACAATTGATGTTTGTTTGTCGGGATGTTTCATTTGAAGCTTTAAATATCAACCAGCTGCTGAAATGTAGGGGATGGATAAAGTCCGTAGGATTCGTCCGGTGGGTACGATGAATGTCCGTGCCAATTTCCTGTAACATCTGTGTTGTGGTACATCTCGTCTCGACAGGAACCCGCTCGTTTATAGTCGTGACGTCACGGGTGTGGGTAATCCAGAGCACGCATCTGTAGTCTTAATCGATGCTTAATCTCTGTGACAAATGAAAGTGGACCGGGTGTCACCGCAGCCCGAGAGCGCGTCCCGCGTCCCCCACGTCACACCGGCTGTATATTAGCCGGCCTCGGGGGCCTGGAGCCGGGCCAAACAGTAATGGTATTGGCCCGGAGAGCGGAACTTCCCCTCCTTTTAGTATTGAGCCTTCAATCTTCCCAGCTGTCTTCCTCTGCTTTCCTACCGTTTCCGACTCTATGTGTTATTAACAGCAACCCCCTCACTCCTCCATCCTCTTCTGTCTTCCTCCACCTGCTGACCCTCTTGGTATTTGTGTGTCACGTCTCAAATTTAAATTTGGGATTTGAAGGAATAGTTCGCTATTTTCTTTTTTGCAAAGAGTCGGAGGAGACGTGTCAAGTGTTAAATGTGCCGCCGCGGCCGTGACGGTCAGCCAGCTCCTCAGGAAATGATCTCCTCTTTCGGGACATGACTTTGTGTTCATGAACACACGGTGGGATCCAACAGCAGGTGGTTTACCTGCATAGCTGTTATCATTTATGACGTGTCGTTAAGATCGCCAACAGAGCAAATTGGTTTGGTTGAACATTCATTTGGAAATAATACACAGCACTAAAACTCAATATCAACTCAAATCAAAAAGGGCCGTATCACCTATTGCTTGTCAAAATGCACAGGGTGCATGCATGTCCTTAACCCTCCTGTTACCTTTAGGGTCAATTTGATCCCATTCAATGTTTAACGTCGGTGTTCTTTGGGGTCAATTTGACCCCAGGCTGTTTTTCACTGTGTCAAACATATAAGAAATATCAACTTTTTTATATATTTAAAGGGCTATTTAGGTAGTCAACAAACAAACATAAAGTACCTCACACTTAAACTTGGGAAACAATATTAATTCTAATAATATTCTGGAGGTTTTAATAGCTGGGGTCAAATTGACCCCGAGGGTAAAATATGTGAGTAAATGTGAAGGTGACAGGAGGGTTAAATACGACGTTCAAGCAGATGACATAGTCTTCTCTGCATTTGACGCCTCTTCCTTTTTATCTGTTTGAAGATCACAATCCGTCTTTGACGATCGTCAGACGATAAGCTTGGACCAAACGCTTTTAAGACCAAATAAATGCATTCATTTGTGTATCAATGATCCATAATTCCAGTTCGCATCTCCCTGCCACCCGAACGCTTAATAAGAGCGCTTAATTTGTCCAATCGTATTAAATACCGTGGGATCTGGCTAGTAGTCGTTTAAACGTTCACGCAAACCGAGGATAATATCGGAATAAAGCAAGTTGTTTGAGACATATATAATATATATATTTTAAAAGCTGTTGCTGCTGGTGACTTTAAATCTCAGCTTGAAAAGAAGAATTTGGTGTTTTCCGATTGCCTAAAAGAAGCTCGTAAACATTACAGATGCACGGAGTGTCCAGATGAACGGCGTGAGAGGCAATTAGTCGCCCCCCCCCCTCCTCAGACAGTGATGCATCGCCGCCATTTACCCGAACGTAGGGAAAGCAGAGCAATCGGAGAAGCATCACAACTAACCCCGCCACCATCACGCCGCTCTCTGCCTCCCCCTCCACCTCCACCGCCGCCCTGAGCTAAAAATAGCCCGTCCTCTCGCGTCACCCGGCCGCCGCGTCACCCGGCCGTCGCGTCACGGCCGCGTTCGCTCTCGTCCGCCGCCGACGCCTCTTTTCTGTGTTGTGATGCTTTGACGGTGTCAGACGAACACATGAGCCGCGGGGGAACATGTTCGGGCATCCGCTCGGGGGGGGAAGAGATTTTTAAGCAAGGCGGTGGTTCTCCTGATGTGCCGGGCTCTGTTGCGTTCCAGTCCGGTTGCAGTTCCTGTGCATCTCAAACTGGATTGAGGAAGGAAATTGTTTTACGAACCAGGACTTCTGGTTTTTACGCGCCGTGAGTGTGACCTTTTTGACAACGCGCCCCGTTTCACAGAGCCGAGCGTCAGTCGCCGAGCTCTGGATTCGTGTTGCCGTGCGTGCCTCGTTAAACTGACAGTAGCGGGATATCACTGAGTCTCATCTCGGCTGCTTCTCATTCACAGGAAGGAGGAGTGGAAGGAAACCGTCGCTGGAGATGGACTGCAGGTCAGTGACAACATCTCATATCTGTCGTTTGGACGGACGAAACAAATTCTGTCGGCTTATCAGTCGGGGGAGGAAGTATTCAGATACTTAAAGACGAGTACCAGTGGTTCTCAACCCAGGAGGCAGGCTGTTCCAAAGGGTCACAAGTCAGTCAAATTAATCCAGTTTGGTGCCTTTTTTACATTTAAAGATTTAATGACGTGAGAAAGAAATTCGTCTCCACAAATGTGCATTTATTTTTGTTCTCAATTTAGAAACATTGAATAATTTCTCCATTTAGGGTGTGTGAAAGTGTTCAGACTAGATACTCCTTTTTTAAATCAGTTACAAGCCCAAAAGATTGAGAACTGCTTTCATCTAAAACAATACGTTGTATTGTATAAGTATACCATTAGATTCTTTTAATACAATATTTCCCAATAAAGAAGTAGTTGAGTAGAAGTACAAAATAGCATAATATGGACAAACTCGACCTCGATTTTGTCGTGAAGTACATAAATGCACCTTTCTGGACTGTCACCTCACCACTCGGTGTGACAGTGAAATAGAAACCTGGAATACAATCACATGCAGCAGCAGCAGCAGCAGCAGCAGCAGCAGCGTGACGTCCCGCCAGGAACATCACGGGAGTCGGCGCTCAGTAAACCTGTCACCCCGCTCTCTGTTTGATGTGAACGGGATGAGTAACAGGAGCGTCTGGTGTGGAAAGATGTGTTTGTCAGGATCACAAATTAACAGCTGTAATAGTAGCAGATGTGCAGAGGTTGATTATGTTAAGGTGTGTTCTGCTGATGCTCAGATAAAGTGTGCGTGTGCGTGTGTGTGTGTGTTGGGGCGGGGTACCCATCAGCGAGTCACTTCATTCTGAGGACGTACGTTCCCTGCAGCTCGCGGATGGAACCAGCGGCCGACTCCGAGGAGGACGCCGCTCCTGAAATCTCATCCCCGCTTTCGGCCTCGCGTTTCGCTGGGGGCGACGGAACGGTTAGTCTCGGTGCAAGTTCAACTTTTGTGACCCGTCGTCGCGAACGTCTTCAGGTCGATCCTCTGACGCGGAGAACGCGTTCCAAAATGTCCTTAACCCTCCTGTTACCTTTCGGGTCAATTTGACCCCATTCAATGTTTAACGTCGGTGTTCTTTGGGGTCAATTTGACCCCAGGCTGTTTTTCACTGTCAAACATATAAGAAATATCAACTTTTTTATATGTTTAAAGGGCTATGTAGGTAGTCAACAAACAAACATAAAGTACCTCACACTTAAACTTGGGAAACAATATTAATTCTAATAATTTTCTGGAGGTTTTAATTGCTGGGGTCAAATTGACCCCGAGGGTAAAATATGTCAGTAAATATAAAGGTAACAGGAGGGTTAAACATTGAATGGGGTCAAATTGACCCTAAAGCAACGCATCTGACTTTTTAAACCTTTTTACCTTCGCATTGAAAATGCGGAAAGTTAAGTTTGGATCGCCGTGTATTTATTTATTTGTATGCGTGTTACTCGCATAACTCAAAAAGGATTAAACCGAATCGCATGAAATTTGGTGGGATGATTGGTTATTATCCTGGGACCATTTGATTAGATTTTGGGATCGATCAGGTCGAAGGTCAAGGTCAAGGTCATGAAAAGGTCAAAATCTTCTTTTTACCATAGCGCGGTCAATTTGTATCCAATTGGCATGCAACTAATGCCAAAATGTTCATAATTCAATGCCCAATCTTGTGATATGCGAAGGTATGCGCTCTACCGAGTGCCCGTTCTAGTTCCATAATTGTTTGATATTTCGAGAAATGCACTTCTTCCCTTTCTTGACGAGAGTTCGGCGAGATGAACAGCGCTCTCATATCCGTTGAAGGGACCGCGTGTGAGTCCGCGGCTACGCGTGAAGTCGAGCGCAAAAACCATGGAAACGCCTCGCTCGGGTCATCCGCGCCATTGTTTTTGTCATGAAAACTTTCACAAGGAAAGACCACAACAAAAGGCGAGGATCAAGGGCGAGATTTCTGAGCTTTCGCACCATGAATATTAACTTATTATTTTTGAGACAACATGGAGACCGGACCAAGACGGCAAACTAGATCACTCCTTTTAACCTCAGCGGCGGCAGCTCAGACCAGTAAACTACATAAAACAGGGTTCATACGGTCATGGAAAACCTGGAAAAGTCATGGGATTTTAAAATGGTCATTTCCAGGCCTGGAAAAGTCCTGGAAAAAACTTAAATCATCAAAGTTTTGGAAAAGTCATGGAAATTTGTTATAATCACGTGTTCATTTACGCCGAGTTTGAAATAATTTATATATTTTTTAAAGAAAGACGCTCAAAATATAAGCCAGCGATATCTCTCAATACGCAACATTTTCTACAGTTTTCATGTTTATACCGAGATTTCAGTTTGGTCATGGACATTTGGTTTAAAGTCCTGGAAATCCATCGGTCAAAATGTGTAAGAACCCTGATAAAAGCCTAGAGATATAATATATGCGAGTATTTCGCATTTTCTGTGTCGACAACAAAGTGAAAAAGCGTATTTTGTAAAAAGATATACTTTTATTTTCAGACTAAAACTAAAAGCTTTACAAGCCCAGAATCAAAGTAAAATGCATTTTAACGTGACTAGATAGCCAGCGTAGTTAAGCCATCTGAAGTAATGCGAGTGTAGGAAGGCGGCTGCAGTGGCCACGTCGTAGCGAGTGTAGATCGTAGCCGCTGAGGTGACGACAGTATGCAAAGCGCTCCGTTCTGGTCATTCGCTGAGTGGAAGGTCGAGAGAAAAGAGCTTTGTTCGCTGGCTCATTCAAATCCGACAGCGACGCAGGTGAGAAAAATACACAGCAGGGAAGATGGGATGGTCACGACGCCATGCAAATAGATGGATAACTAATCGGAGCAGGAGATCTGCCTCTGGGGGCGGAGATACAAGGGAACAGCTCACACCGTATATTTGTTTTTCTTTAGTATCACTTTTTAAAATAATCACGTCATTGTTTCACTGAGTTACTGTATATAAAGTATTTTAAAGGCATTCTTGATCATAGCTTCCCAATTTATCAATGAATCAATAAGTTCATCAAATTGATTGTGCAAAAACTTCAAATTCAAGGTTCTTAAATGTAAAAATTTGTTTAGGTTTGTAGATGTAAACGTCTATTATATAAGTTAAATTCTATTAAAAACAGATTCATATTATTGATAAATGTTGCTCTGTGTTTGTGAAATTTGCCCATAAGAGAATAATATTCACAATAAATTGTAAACATGTACAAAGTTACTCTTACACTCTTCCTCCTTATTGAAACTAACTTGATGAGGGTAAACCATTAGTGGAGAAGTGATTCTGGCCTCAGTGTTGAAGAATGATGTGCGCTGAAAACGCAATCAATCCGATGGGCCGCACCGCCGACTCGCTGCATCACAATAAACTCCACCAATCGGGCTTCAGCCTCATGCGTCTCCATGGTAACAGAGCTCCCCTCAGTCCTGAGGAGGTGGAGACAGAGGGGGCATAAAAACAGTACAGAGGTGGACGGGAGAAGAAGAAGAGGAGGAGGAGGAGAGAATCGATCCCGTCTCTTATTTCACAGTCAGGGTTTATAAAACCGAAGGGGGGGGCGTGACCAGCCGGCTGCGGATTGGCCGACAGCAGACGGCAGAGGAAGGAGCGGAGTGCAGAGATGTGGTGGAAGGATGCCGGGGCTGCCGGTCGCCCCTGAAGCCTCAATGGATCGGCCGGGCGGCGGCGCTTCGGTGTCTCCCGCTGCTTTCTTTCACCTGCACGTTGACACAACCGCAGCAGTTTTGCTACTATGGAAACAGGTAAATTAGAGGATTGCGACATGGATGCCTGCCTGTTGGACTTTGGCTCACACAAATCCAGACCGGTGTAGATGGGAAGAAGAGGAGGTGTAGCAGGTGGCTGCAGTCTCAAGTACTATAGACGCCGGCTTTGTACATTTTCCTGCAAGGGGGGGAAATATATAAATATATGCATGAGATAAGCGGTGGACTTAATGCGTGGCATTTATGTGTACGGATTAGAGGGATGAAATGTGTCGTTGCAGTGAAGCGACGCATGTTCAACGGTCACGTGGTTGTGATGGGCCGCACCGCACGTCAACTGAGTTCCATCTCTGGGTCGTGGATGCTGATGAGAGGAAGCGGAATCAATCAGGGGGCACCGGGGAGACATTAACTTAATGTCTGAATCTGAGGACCTTCTGCAATCGTTGGTTACCTTCGCATTGAAAATGCGGAAAGGTAATGTTTTGATCGCCGTGTATTTATTTATTTATTTATTTGTATGCGTGTTATTCGCAGAACTCAAAAAGTATTGAACCGAATCGCATGAAATTTGGTGGGAAGATTGGTTATTATCCGGGGACCAGTTGTTTAGATTTTGGGATCGATCGGGTCAAAGGTCAAGGTCAAAGGTCATGAACAGGTCAACATCTTCTTGAATCGCATGAAATTTGGTGGGATGATTGGTTATTATCCGGGGACCATTTGATTATATTTTGGGATCAATCGGGTCAAAGTCAAGGTCATGGAAAGGTCAACATCTTTTTTTTTTACCATAGCACAATAAATGTGTGTCCAATTGGCATGCAACTAATGCCAACATGTTCATAATTCAATGCCCAATCTTGTGATATGCGAAGGTATGCGCTCTACCGAGTGCCCATTCTAGTTGCAAATATGTTTTGGCCGATGAGTGCCGTTTGACCGAAGCTGCTGCCGGATCGCCGTGGCACGTTCTCCGGTCAATCGGAATGAGATTTTGAGGAAACGCAACCGGAAACGCATGCACGCTTACAGCCCCGGACTCTCGGGATTTCACAGAACCCGGAGGAGGGCGTGTTCGTCCTACTCGACCCGCCCGTGTGCGAGCGACGCGTCGCCTCATTCATTCTGCGAGCTGTCGTTTTTTTTCTCTCGGATGGGAAGAATGTTGTGTGCGTGTTTTGAAAATCTGAGTGCGTGTGTGCGTGTTTTTAGTATTATTGAAAGCAGAGACGAAATCCTGTCGGGGGGGGGGGGCGGATCTCGTTAGCGCAGCACGACTCGTGTAGCTCCACTAACTGCTAAAGAATCGAATCAGATGCATCCTGTGTAAGAACGCCGCCACGCATCGGCTTCTCGCTCCTAAACACGCTTGTGAATGTCACGTTAATGAGAGACATTTACATGCGTTTCATATGCTGCGTCTATGTTTTATATCCCCATCCTCTGTCCTCGTGATGTTGATAACTCATTGGAAATGCATTTCTGTTCTGAGGAACTTAGAGTAGCTTTGATTTTCATAAGGAAACATGAAACAAGATGAAAGGATATCAGCGAGTTTCCACGCAACGTCATCGTTCGATGCTCACGTGACGAGTCGACCCGCCTGTTGATTTCTCAGAAAGAACAAGTCCTAACTTTGTGCTTGCTTCGCGTTACTCAGTGTTGAGTTTCCAGCTTGTTTCCACCGCCCCCATGTGGTCAAATATAATCTGTTATTGCAGGTTTAACCCTCCTGTTACCTTTACATTGACTAACATATTTTACCCTCGGGGTCAATTTGACCTCAGCAATTAAAACCTCCAGAAAATTATTAGAATTAATATTGTTTCCCAAGTTTAAGTGTGAGGTACTTTATGTTTGTTTGTTGACTACCTAAATAGTATAATATATATAAAAAAGTTGATATTTCTTTTATGTTTGACAGTGAAAAACAGCCTGGGGTCAAATTGACCCCAAAGAACACCGACGTTAAACATTGAATGGGGTCAAATTGACCCTAAAGGTAACAGGAGGGTTAAGGGGGTGAGGAGTTGACCTGCCTCCTCAGCTAGTGCTGTAAAGTAGTCCTGTCCACTATTACAGGTGGTGCTTTAGAGACTGTGATCTTCTCAGAGCAGTCGTAGCTGCAGACGGTCGGGTCCATCTCCAGCTCCGGAGACGAGTGGCCTCTCATCGACGTCCACAGTGTGCTTCTCTCCGGTAAGACGCAGGGTTTGAGTTCAGTCTGAACTGGGGTGCGTTTTTTTTAATTTAGGGAATCGTCAGAGCAGCAAGTGGCCCTCTGGGAAGGAGCTGCTGGCAGGCGGTGCTGCGTTTAATGGACCGGAGCCGTTGTCGTCCGAGTCGAATGCCTCTTTGTCAAATTTGGTACAATTTAGCCGAAGGCTTTCTCAGCGTGCCGTCACACAGGACCGTGATTTGGGGGGGAAGCTGGCAGCCAGTCGCCCTCTTAGTGAGGCAGATGAGACGTTTTCTATCTCAGCAGACTGCGATTTTTCGACTTTGAGCTCAATTAGGAGGCCCTGTTAAATTTAACCAGCGGACTACGGGGTTCTTTGAAATTTCCCAGCGGCTGCAAGAAGACAATCTCCTGTTGGATTTCGTTAGAAATGTTTCCACAGCGGCGGGGCAATTTCTGAGCGGTTTTCCACAGAGGCCGATCCTCCTGTACGATCGGCTCGCATGTGTTATTACCTTCGCATTGAAAATGCGGAAGGTTATGTTTTGATCGCCGTGTATTTATTTATTTATTTGTATGCGTGTTACTCGCATAACTCAAAAAGTATTAAACCGAATCGCATGAAATTTGGTGGGATGATTGGTTATTATCCGGGGACCATTTGATTAGATTTTGGGATCGATCGGGTCAAAGGTCAAGGTCATGAAAAGGTCAAAATCTTTTTACCATAGCGCGGTCAATTTGTATCCAATTGGCATGTAACTAATGCCAAAATGTTCATAATTCAATGCCCAATCTTGTGATATGCGAAGGTATGCGCTCTACCGAGTGCCCGTTCTAGTTGCTAATGCCGGAGTGCGAGGCGCAAACTTCATCAGACGTATGGATTGGAGTGGATCGAGGGTCACACGCGGAGGCACACTGCTCATTTCCCACATGCTGCAGTTTGGTTGCATTGTGGGAAATTGGCCAAAAAACCCAAGGGAACTTTGTTTAGGTTTGACGCATCGCTGATCATTCCCAAGGTGCTGAGAGGGAACGGAGCCATATTCAGGAAGAGTTACGAAAGGAGATCAAAAGCATTACATCATATGTTGACAAATTACATTTTAGTATGTGGTTTTCTGCCATTATTTTTAATGTTCTACTTTCAGTGGATTAAAATGAGAACTGAAGGGAAGCTTATTGTGGCTTATGTTGTTACTGGGTATCCATTATTGATATATGCTGAAATACACACACGCTAATGTTACACTGGATATCATTAAGTGACCAAGTGGAGAAATTGCGCTGTGAATCAAGGTTCTTTATTTTGATCGTCTCATTTTTGTTGCTTATTAATTTTGGCTGGAGCAGAACAAACAGAAGCCATTTCTGTGATCAAATGTTGAATGGCATAAATGTGGTGCACTTAAAGTCATAATAATAATAATTCAGACTTCTATAGCGCTTTTCTAAATACCCAAAGACGCTTAAAGTAAATACTAGTTATGGATTTTCTTTAAACATGACATCGGTTTCACAAAACAAGGAATTTGAAGACGTCCCCTTGGGCTCAAGGACATTTGTGTTTGTGTTTATATGTAGTTACATACGTCTGAGACATTATACCAAGAAACTAAAACTAAATATATGTAAACACTTAAACGAAAAAGTTAAACTAAACTGAAACAATTAAACGGATTCTGAAAACAAACTAAAATAAAAATTCAAAACGAAATTTAAACAAAACCGTATCATTCTTTGATTTTTCACGTTTGTGTTCACCTTTTATGAATTTAATTCTCTCTCTTTCAGCTCAGTTGAAAGTGAACCACATCATTAATGTTGAAGACATGAAAACAGTGAGGTGAAAAGGGGCAAAAGTTGCCGCTCTGGCCAGACCTTTGTATCTAGCGCAGCGCCGGCAACTAACGATCGATGTCACTATTGATTTACTTTCCAATTAGTTTCTCGACCCACAGGAGTCTAAGTTTTGTTCGACCCACAGTCTTTATTCTACCGTGATCCCAAACAGAGACATTTCTAGTACCTTCTGCAGCCCTCCGTCCTCATAACCTCCTCTTCCTCATTATTCTCTGCAGGGTTCGTACGGTCATGGAAAACCTGGAAAAGTCATGGAATTTTAAAATGGTCATTTCCAGGCCTGGAAAAGTCATGGAATAAACTTAAATCATCAAAGATTCACGTTCATTTACGCCGAGTTTGAAATAATTAATGTGTTTTTTCAAGAAAGACGCTCAAAATATAAGCCGGCGTACGCAATCAATACGCAACATTTTCTAAATTGTTCATGTTTATACCGAGATTTCAGTTTGGTCATGGAAATTTGATTTAAAGTCCTGGAAAAGTCATGAAAAGTCATGGAAATCCATCGGCCAAAATGTGTAAGAACCCTGTCTGGTTAATGTTTAATCTTTTTCTCGGAGAACGCCCGTCCGCTGCGTCACGGAGCTGACGGAGACACACACAAAAAGGCTGGATCTTCTGGCGTGGCTCCGTCGATCTGTTTGTGTGTGTCAGCCCTCGTCTGTCTCCGCCTCACATTCTGATTTATGGAGATTACAGCGTCTCTATAAATAGCGGTTCTTTTGTCGGTCAAGGACTCGTTCTTCACAGGATTCAGCGAGAAATGCCGCTCCGTGTTTCCCCCCCCCCCGCTGTAATTATATCAGAGCACAAACCAGCCGCAGCTCGGCAAATAAGGTCGTACGTTACAGCCTGTCGGATTTGAATCTTCACTCGCGGCGCTGACGCTTCATTATCTGTAGTTATTGTTTAAAGAAGTGCATCGTGGATCAAAGAGCCTTGCTGGGATTTGGACTCTAGATGATTATTCTTGATTCTTGATGGTAGATTCTACCTCGAACCCGAGGCCGAATAACCTTTTACATGTTTAACGATGCTATTGAGATATTTTGCATTTGAATTATTACCTTCGCATTGAAAATGCGGAAGGTTATGTTTTGATCGCCGTGTATTTATTTATTTATTTATTTGTATGCGTGTTACTCGCATAACTCAAAAAGTATTAAACCGAATCGCATGAAATTTGGTGGGATGATTGGTTATTATCCGGGAACCATTTGATTAGATTTTGGGATTGATCGAGTCAAAGGTCAAGGTCAATGTCATGAAAAGGTCAAAATCTTCTTTCTATCCAATTGGCATGCAACTAATGCCAAAATGTTCATAATTCAATGCCCAATCTTGTGATATACGAAGGTATGCGCTCTACCGAGTGCCCATTCTAGTTATTCATATTTTAATTCTGGGTTTTCCACTAAACCAGACTAATACATACATAGACATACTTTAATGAAGTAATGCAAGAAACGTGAACAGAGTTACAAATACCACATGATTTATGAGTGTGATGTTTTTGAATATCTGAATTGGTCCAATCCTCAGAACCCAGAGCAGCTGAAATTAAACATTTTTTTAAAAAATTAAAAAGCTAATGAAGCATGTCGTTGGCAGGAGAAACCTGCAGGCTACTTTCATGCTGTACTTCCTGACCTCGCCGGTTCATCTGCTGCAGAACCGACCAAACATGCGTGACCTAATCATGCGCACAGACGGACACACGGTGGGACGCAAACTGCACACACACACACACACACTCAGTTGATACGTCGGCTCCTCCCCTTTTGTCTCTCGTGTTAACAGCATCAGATTGACAGTCCTACTTCTTAAATCCGAGATTAAGGAGCCTTTGTCATGTGACTCTTCTGAACCCGTCTGTGTGTCTGCTTGTTAGTCTGTGACGGATCACACCTTCACTTCTGTTTGGATGGATGTCGGAAGCACGTGAGCCTTAAATACTTTTTATGGACACACAGATGAGAAGAATAACACAGTATGAATATTCCATACACTAAAAAATACTCTGGTACGAGTAAATGTCATGCATTTAATATTTCACTTCAATAAAAGCACAGAAGTAATATCAGCAAAGTGTCAAAAGTACTTATAGTGCAGAACATAGTTTCTTTGTTTGTGTTTTCTTGATATGTTGTCTTTATGATTGAGTCCTAAAAAACTTAATTTTATTAAACCGAGTAAAACCAAATGCAATAATGCAGTAAAGATATTAAATATACATTTTCTGTCACCTCTTATTTCAAGATGTTTTATAAATATGTGTCTGACTTGAAACAAGAAATAATAGCAGCACATAAATTATAGAAAATGAAAATCGATTTTAGGAAGTCTGTTTTAAATCCAATAGGCAGATCCTTAAAACATTTAAAAAATGTATTTGAAAGAAAATAGTACTTGAAGCTAATTTTCATTTTTATAATGACAGTGGGAAATCGATGTGGAAGGAGTCTCTGATGGCGTTTATGAGCCAACGAGGCGGATCGTTCTCTCAGGAGGTGGTGGAGACCAAAAGCAGAGCTAAAAGAGAGACGACTGGATTCACATCGGTCAGGCGGCACGACCACAACGACTTCTGATGAACGCCCACGATGCTCTGTAACAACTGAACGTGGAAATGAAAAACCGCTCAAAAGAATACAGTGCAGTGAAAAGCACAATTGATCCCTCTGAAATGTAGTGCAGTAGAAGCATAAAGTAAAAGGGAACATTTAATATCCTAACACACCTGCATTCAAAAGCAACATTGACCACAACTTGGCTGAATCTACAGTGTGCCGACACAGTTGGGATTTAGGTTGCTGTGGGATTTCAGTTCAGGGATGATGCTAGGTCAGTGGATTACCTTGTAATATATCTGTAGGAGGGCTAGAGGACACACACACACAGGAAATGTCTTGTGTACGAGGGGGGACAGAGAGGGGGTAATCCTTGAAATAAACATGCTAACTCCTCCTCTGCTTTGTAAGTGATGCTGGAAGCTGACAAATCAACATATTCTTAAACCTTTTCTCGTGAGTTCGTCCGACTGAAAGTCTGTTTTCTGGTCTCCTCAGGCGTGAATGACTCCCGTCCCCGCCGTCTGAACATGCTGCTCGGGTAGCAAAGCCGACCGAGAGGAGCGTCGACCCGCTTTACACTCCGGACACACGGTCCCGCCTCCAGCAGCACCATGCTGATCAAGGAGTATCGCATCCCCATGCCGATGAGCGTGGAGGAGTACCGCATCGCTCAGCTCTACATGATCCAGGTGAGTGGGTTTTCTCCCCCTCCCCTCCCCCCACAGACAACAGCTACAGGTTTGTGCGTGCAGGTTGGGGAGGGGAGGGGGGAGGTCGAGAGTTTAAAGCGTGGCTGTGTCCTCCTGCACCAGGACAAGGGCGGAGGAGAACACGGTCGAAAGAGCCACAGGGCCAGCGTTGCTCTGCAGAGCAGATGGTGCGACCATATGCCCGTGGATTGTGTTCCGTTTCATAATTTGGTGCAAATCCACTCACACATGTGCTGTAAGAACACCCACTGAAAGAATGAAGAGGAAGAAGGGATTTTTGTTCAGCGAATAAATACAGAAGAGTAAAAACTAACTAATTTAATTATTTGCTTTTTAGCCATAAACAAAGACAAGAAATCTTTAAGTTTGTGTGATTCAATATATATATATATATATATTAATTTATTTATATATATATATATATAAACTCTTTACAAAATAACCTAGAAAATGAGTTTGTTATTATGTTCATATTTTCATTTAAGACTGGTTGAATCATTAGGACTACTTTTTTGTATGTTTTTTTTAGACTTTGTTACTGAGCATGTGCAGTAATTAATAATAAAAAAATTGTAATCCCAACAATAGCTTTAATATGTAGTTTTAAAAAATAATTCTAAATCCTTTGAAAAACTCCCAAGTGAACCGGAAAAGAATGTCAAGAAACCTCAGGAAGAGGTGTCTCTCCTCCTGCACGAACGGATATGCAATAGATGTGTGTTCAGAATAGATCAATATAATAAATTACAGTACAATGAATCAGCATGGCAGAATTTTATATGGACTGTAAAGCTATATGAAGAATATAAAACCAAACTTACATGGACAAAAGGGTGCAAAATAAATCTCCAACAACCAAAATATCAGCTTTGATAATGCACCTTATTACACACACACACACTACTGGACCCCTCCTCCGGCTCAGCGTCACAGCTGAGTGCCGGTTACCATGGCAACTGGTGACATCAGTTGCAGCATGGCATCATTTGTTTGCGACTCGGGCGGAACGAGAGGGAGCGAGAGCGACGTGGACGGACTGAGGCGCAGCCGGCGTTACCATGGTAACGTTGTGGCGTGCGACGCGCCGGGCCGGCGATAACGTTCGATGCACGAGGTTCCTCCGGTGCTCCGCTCGGCCTGAGGAGGAGCGCTGCGTACCCCCGGTTTATGCTCACCTTGCGGTGTCACATAAATAATTCAGGGCCGGCTCAGAACCGAGACCCTCAGCAGAGCCAGACCCATTACGATTCCACAGAGCGTCTGCACAAAACCGGATCTTGATTTTCTTCGACTGATTCTTCTCATTTTTCCTCCTTCTGTCCGCTTCTCGTCTTCTTTTAGCTTTCTGAATATTAGCTCTTTCTCTTGAACTGTTGTTGTGTGTTTCAAACTGGATAAATCTTCTCATCGATGCTTTTTTTCTCTCCATTTAACAATATCCAAATGATTGCCTCGTAAGATTCCTGGAAATAACTAATGGTGTACGCCACGGTACAAATTAAAGGAAAGAACAGCTTAATGGAAACCGGAATAAATATGTATTCATAATTCATTTCTTATTGATAGTGTTGTTCGATACATACACTACCGTTCAAAAGTTTGGGGTCACTGAGAAATGTCTTTATTTTTCAAAGAAAAGCACTGTTTTTTCAATAAAGATAACATTAATCAAAAATACACACTATACATTGTTAATGTGGTAAATGACTATTCTAGGTGGAAACGTCTGGTTTCTAATGAAATATCTCCAGAGGTGTATAGAGGCCCATTTCCATCAACGATCACTCCAGTGTTCTCATGGTACATTGTGTTTGCTAATCGCCTTAGAAGACTAATATCTGATTAGAAAACCCTTGTGCAATTATGTTAGCACAGCTGAAAACAGTTATGCTGGTGATATAAGCTATACAACTGGCCTTCCTTTGAGCTTGAAGTTTGAAGAACAAAATTAATACTTCAAATATTAATCATTATTTCTAACCTTGTCAATGTCTTGACTATATTTTATATTCAATTTTCAATTCATTTGATACATAAAAGTTTTCATGGAAGACATGAAATTGTCTGGATGACCCCAAACTTTTGAACGGTAGTGTATGTTGAATTATATGTTTGTCTATTAACACATTTCTGCATGTAATTAAATTGTTCGTTCCATGAAATTTATGAGTAAATGTTTTCGGGGGATAATTCAGAAAACACTGACCTGTAAACTAAAGTTATATCAAGAGTTCTTACTTTATATTCAGTCTTTCCTCACCTGCATATTTTCCATGAAGCTTCCTGTTCTTATCTGAGACGTGAAGCTACTTCAGCACCACGGACAGCGCCCCGGATTTATCATATATAGTGAACCCATTTTTAAGGAATAATAGCCGGTCGTGTGCATAACTTTTGCGAGTGTGTGTGTGCGTGTGTGTGTGTGCGAGTGTGTGTGTGCGAGTGTGTATATGCGAGTGTGAAGTGAGCAGTAACGTTATCGCTGAGAGCGTACATGTAGCTTGAAACTATAGATGGAGACCATACACTCATCTTTACAATGTTTACTGAGGGAATAAATCGAGAGAGAAGTAGTCATTTTATATAGACTTCTATACAACCAGAGGAGTCGCCCCCTGGTGGACAGTAGAGAGAATGCAGGTTAAAGAAGCACAACAAGAATGAGAAGCATTTAGCTTCTCATTCTTGTTGTCTCTGACTGTTGGACAAGTATAGAAGAGTAAACATTAAACATACAACACATATCTAATATCTGTTGTTTTTCATAAAGATTCATAAACCTTAAAGTGCCTGGAGAAATGCTGTGTCGTCAGATCCTCTTTCTCCTGTACTGCAGCAGACACGAGGAGGGTAATTTAAGGCCCTTATTTCCTCGCCTAAATTACATTACCCGCTAGATTACGACGATTTTCCATCTGTTTGCCTCCTGACCTTCATTACTGATATCACCTCCCTGAAGTCTTCAGGAGAGACGGCTCCGTGTTCAATCCGAGCTCTCATTCTTGACCCCGAGCGCCCCTCTCGCCGTTAATAACGATCGCGATGATTTGTATTTGTGATGTGCCATAACTCGACCCCGCAGCGCATCGCAATGAAAGGAATGAAACGGCTTTTCAATCATCGGTGTCGCGGCAGAATATGCGGTATATCAACCGCGCGGCCATCTTTTTTCTGGTAAGATTGAAGTTTAGTGGCTTGTGCGGGAAAAGATTTGAGATTGAATTCGTTGATTTAACCCTCCTGTTACCTTTACATTTACTAACATATTTTACCCTCGGGGTCAATTTGACCCCAGCTATTAAAACCTCCAGAAAATTATTAGAATTAATATTGTTTCCCAAGTTTAAGTGTGAGGTACTTTATGTTTGTTTGTTGACTACCTAAATAGCCCTTTAAATATATAAAAAAGTTGATATTTCTTATATGTTTGACTCAGTGAAAAACAGCATGGGGTCAAATTGACCCAAAAGAACACCGACGTTAAACATTGAATGGGGTCAAATTGACCCTAAAGGTAACAGGAGGGTTAATCTAAAGTGCATTCGGTCATTTATGTTTTGGGCACCAGTTTGCAAAAAAGGCTGCATAAAGTGCATGTATTGAAACATATCAAAGGTTATTTTAGAAATATGACGAATAATTTAACAGCCTGTAAGACATATTTGAGAAAATCACATTTCCCGGAAACATTTTTTTACTTAAAAAAAGAAAAGCAGCTGGAAGCAGAAGGTTGATGAAATAAAAAACGGATTAGTTGATTAATTGATGGCTTGTTTCACCGCCAGTTGATCGCATCGCCGTGAACTTTAAGGTAAACAAATGAGGCTCCTGTCTCAGATCCTGGACGAGGTTCACATATTATCCCAGCCATATAAACGCCGGTGGACCCAGGCGGATCCCGTCTGTATGGAGAGGCTCCACAAGGAGATGTGTTTATAAACGGATGCTGTAATCCACTTCTCCCTCTGTGAAGCAACAGGTTTAATACAGAGCTCAGTGTTACAGGATCTGTCGGGTTGAACCATCTGCTGCCTTTTATTAGAGAAGGACACATGCCGGGGATGAGAAAAACCTCAGATTTGACCCCATAAAATAGATTACTTTAAGCCCTGAACTCATCCGTAAAAATCAAAACAGTTAACCGAGTTTAGATTATTTAGCGCAGAAGGTGAGGAGAGATGAATACGAGGCGACGGGAGCCGAGGAGGAATAAAGAGGCTGTGCGGCAGCTTGTTTTCTTCTTCTTTCCAGCTCGTCGAAGGAGCAGCGGAGGAGGAACTCCTTTCGTGCGACCGGGACCAGCGTCCCTCAGCTGTCGCTGTAGCTCGTTAGCCGGCTCACGTTTGAGCAGATAATCACGCGGTTTAATCAATTCATCATCACACGAACACTTGTGTTATGGAAAGGTTAAAAACGCTTCACACGTCTTGTTTTGATCTCCATATGCAGAGCCACCCTCTCGTGCCAAAATATCCACTGCAGCATTGAAGGACTGTAATCTTAGTGTTTTTTGCTTAATTAGTTTTTGAATATCTGTTGCTGACGGTATACATTGTACGCGCTATATAATAATAATAATAATAATAATACATTCTATTTGGAGGCGCCTTTCAAGTCACCCAAGGTCACCTTACAATAAAATCAAACAGGATACAGGATAAAAGTATGAAAGATAAAAACAACATTGAAACAGAACATCAACATAAAAACAAGTGAAGTGTACAGGATCCAGTTATAGAGAGTACTATACACAGCATATAGATGTATATATTATGTACATGTCATCCATCCAATCAGCTTTACTCGTTTATAGACTTCTTTTTTTCATTGTATTGTTGCTTTAAAAAAATATATTTATATAGAGATAGATACAGATATCATTTTATTTATATGTATTTTGTTTATAGAGATTTTATTTTGTAGTAAGTAACGAAGGTTTCAGGGGAAATGTACCAGTTTTCTTTGCAAAATGTAGTGAAGTGAAAGTAAACAGAAATATAAATAGAAAGTAAAGTACAGATATCCAAAACAACCTACTTAAGTACAGTAACAAAGCATTTCTACTTTGTTACTATACACCACTACTTTTTATGTATATATTAGACAGGGCTCCAGACTGCGACCAAATGGTCGCATTTTGCGCCTAAAATTAGACACAGTGCGAGTAAATTTTTCATCAACTCGCGCATGCGCGACCAGTAAATTAGCAGATTTCTTTTTTTTGTTATGAAATATTTTTGTTGCTGACAAACTTGTTCTACACTTCAGCCCACTATAGTTAGCGGTAATGCCTGAATGACTGGTTTGCTAACCGACATTAACTCCAGAAGAAGAAGAAAGGAGACGAAAACCGAAGCAGAAGGCTGGCCTGTGTGTGAGAGCGGGGGGGGGGGGGGGGGCTAATGTGTGAAAAGAGGCGCACCGCAGCGGAGACAACGAGGGCGAGGGCCGCAGAGTGAGAGGTCAGAGGGGATCCTCACCACCGAGCGGCGTCCCCGTCCCCCGAGTTGAATCTTTGGGTCAACTCAGCCGACTCTCACATGTCTGAGCCCCTATACACTGTCGCTCACGGTAAACGCATTCGATCGGGAGCGCGCGAGGATTTTGATAAAGTTAGCGGAAGGATCTAAGTGACAACATCCGGTTTTGCAAAGTTAGCGGAAAGAACCACGTGAAACAACATCCGTTTATCAAAATAAGATGTCGACAAATCATACACGAACATATAAAAGTAAACAATGAACTGATGTATCTTTATAGATCATTTCTGAGATTTAGCTTAAATTATGCTAACATTAAAACATTTTTACTGGACCAAGGAAGAGTTTATAAAAATGTCAGACTTTTGTATGTTAAGAAAAGTCCTGTATATAGATTTCCCCAAGAGTTCCAGGAAATGAATAATGCAGATGTGTTCCATACATATCTGAAATCCCCTACAATAGCAATCAAACAATTTTAATGTATCAATTAGGACATTTTTCAAAGTAAAAGTCCTAAATGTTTAAAGAAATCTGTAATTTCTTTAATGTTTGAGTTGCTTTATATATGTATTTCCTCATAGTCCTAGGCAATAATGCTACACAATAAATAGAATGCTTCAATGGACCCGCTGCAGTTTGAATCTTGAATCTTGAAATCTTGAATTATCGGTGATCGGCAGATACTGATTTCAGTGATCGGTGATCGGCACCAAAAACCTGATCGGTACAGCTCTAATCATAACATCATCAAACCCTAGATGGTATTGAAAAGAGAACGTGCTGCATAGTAATATTTATTTTTGATTCCGTTTCCTAAAAGAAACTGCTTTCTATGAATGCATTCAATCAATGGGTGGGGGGGGTGGTGGTGAGAGTGTGCTCACCCGTGTGCGCGCATCACGGCAGAACTTCGATGTCGGTGCGCGCATCGCTCTGTCACGCGAGCCGAGAATTGTTGACGGGGGTAGACGAAAATTACAGAGTGGCGGGTGGAGATTTCACCCTGTTATAATGGTAGGGGAAACACTGGAGTTGATAAGCGTGTCTTCTTGTCTGATCAATACACAACAGTGAGGTGCGTGAATGGACAGAGCGGCCAGCTGCTGATCACTCACTCAATAGCTCGACCTGCACGAATAGACGGTGCGCGCATAGCGCGCAAACATTTTTTTTGGGGAGCACCGAAGACCCATTTTGACCCAGGAATAACCCTGTGTGCGCCCCTAAATTTTCTGCTTGCGCCCCTAAAATTTTAAGTTAGGGGCCACTGTGCTCCTAGTAAAAAAAGTTAGTCTGGAGCCCTGTTAGATAATGTTTATATTTACATTTGTTCACGACTTGTGTGAAATTCCTTTGTCTGTTGACACATATTTGGGCAATAAAGCTTATTTTTTAGAATCTTCCTCAATGGATGTTTGTTCCTTCTTGTACTGTAATGTACAACATTAATCATCGTAAAGCTTGAGGTCTCTATCAAATAAACCAAATAAATACAAATTAAATACGAGCATTTTCTTTTTTTAGAAGCGGGTGGAACCTCTGATTTCTGGGATGAAACCAAACCTCCAGAAAGAGTGTGACAAACATTGTTGTTGAATCTAAGCAGTGCCTCCGTCTCCTCCATCATCTCCTCCTCCCTCTGTATTGTTGTTGCAGAAAAAGAGCCGAGAGGAGAGCTGCGGCGAGGGCAGCGGGGTGGAGATCCTGGAGAACAAGCCGTATGAGGACGGACCCGGAGGATCGGGTCAGTACACGCGCAAGGTCTACCACATCGGCAAACACATGCCGTCCTGGTTCTGTGCCATTCTGCCTCAAGCTGCCCTCCGCGTGGAGGAGGAGTCCTGGAACGCCTACCCATACACACGAACCCGGTGAGGAAGGAGGACGACGAGTCATCAAACACACACACACACACACACACAATTATGACTTTGGACTAAAATCATCCCTGGGCTAAAACTTTTGTTAACACTTTTGGAAATAGTACATACAGTGGTTTTAGGCAACTTGCCCTATTTTAAAATAGAAAGACTGAACTTCTCAGAAATATAACTTTGTTAATGGTTTTCTTTTATGACTTCTAGATTCATAAATGGATGAAGTAACACTCACTAGATATTTTTGATGGGGCCTTTTCTTTAATTGGAACAATTTCAGCTGAATAATCAACTCTTTATATCCTCTCCTCCAGATGAGTGAATTTGTACAATAGACCACATTTTCACAGCTTGGTGTATTCCTTCAAGTATTTAATCTTTTTCCCCCCATAAACTGCTTCAGGGACAAATATCACGACTTATTTTTGTTCACTAATACATTTGATTAAATTGATAACAATAATGACTAATAATAATAAAACAAAGTAAATACACGCTGTAAAAAACGAATACAAAATGACAAGACGTGAAAAATAAATCAGAGAACATACACTGGCGCCTTGTTAACTTAAACACATGTAGGACACACAAAAGCAAAAGGCAATTATGGGAACAACAACAGAGGGATACAAACTAAATAAAGAAATGTAATAAAATAGAATAATAAAAAGGCATATCCATGCTTCTAAGTATGAATTTCTCTTTTTGTTTCCCAGGTACACCTGTCCCTTTGTAGAGAAGTTCTCGATAGACATCGAGACGTATTACAAACCAGATACCGGAAACCAAGTGGACGTCTTCAACATGTCTTCTGCTGAAAAGAGACAGAGGACTGTGGGTGAGTCACGCGCACGAGAACACGCCCGCCGCCGCCGCCGTGAAAACCCGCCGCTGTTTAAATTGTGAGCAGCATCAGGAGTCGGATCTTGTCGCTGGCATGTGCGGCGAACACCCAGACAGTGGCGTGATGTAGAGGGAGGCGGAGTGAGGCGGAGTGAGGCAGACTTTGTGTTGAGCCTCTGAATACTAAACTTCACCGGGCTGCAGGAGAAATGTGCAGACGCACTCACCGCAGGGAGTCGTTACATAAATCTCTCACACACCTTTTCAGACAGGTGCTGTGACATCTGTGCTGCTCACGCCTGCCGCTCACATCTGCGTCAGGTTAGCGGTCTGACGTGATTAATGATATGTTTGTTCTCCCCCCCCCTCCCCTGTTGCAGACCCCATAGACATCGTGAAGGACTACATCACTCCTCATGAGTACCTGGTGGAGGAAGACCCCAAACTCTACCAGTCGCTGAAAACCAAACGGGGCCCGCTGTCGGACGACTGGATCGAGGAGATCAACCAGGATCCCGGCGAATGTCCCGTCATGTGCGCCTACAAGCTCTGCAAAGTGGAGTTCAGATACTGGGGCATGCAGTCCAAGATCGAGCGCTTCATACACGACGTGGGTAGGTATGGCACACGTGTGCGTCAATACTTTCGTAAAGTATGAGTATATCCATGAAAAGTCTGAAATAATTAAAGTTACAAGATAAGCATGGGGATTTGTGGATACATTTTGTTTTTAATACAGTGATGACCCTAAACAGTCAAAGCAATAATAATAGTGAGAGTAACTAAAAAAGCCAATGCAGACATGGGGAATATGTCATTTGAAAAGTGTAGAGAAATTTCTGAAAAGTTGGAAATAATCTTAAAAAATCGTGAACAAATAAAACAAAAATAATTGTAAAAAACAAATATTGAGAAATATTTATTATTTTTCTTTTGCGTTATTCGTCTCCAGTTGGAAAATATTTCCCTCTTCTGTTTATCTGTGTTTTTAATAGAAAATAATGAAAACATTTTAAAAAACAAATGTTTAATACAACATTTTTCAATGATAACCCTAAAAATGTAGGAAACATCCTGAAAAGTGATTACCCCCAAATAATTAGGATAACCCTGAAAATGATCGTATTAAAAACTTTGTAATTACAAAAAAAAAATCATAATAATAATAAACATAAAAACATAAATATACATATGAATACTTCTTTGGAAATAACCACTGACAGGTTAATACAGCTTGTGAGATTCTGCATCACGCACCCCAATTTATAACAAAGACAATATGTTCGAACTTGTATGTGATAATTAAGTCTTAGACGAATATTTCAGATAGAGCTGATATTATAAAAAGGATAAGTTCTGTTAAAGCCTGCGTGTGGAGGTGGCCAGAAGAAACTAACACATTTAGTGGTTGAAGATCTGTTGATTAGACCACAGAGTGAGAAACACATGGAGACGGAGCAGCTGCTGCTTCATTAGTCTGGAAGTAAAGCGAGCGGAGGGCCGGCGCAGTGTCAACAGTCTTCAGCCGCAGCAGGAAATGAAACCAGTCTGTTATCTCACGCAGCCAGACGTCTTCTCGGAGAGGCGTCCTGCAGGAAGTGTCTTTGGTCTTTAGTTGTACCTGCCCTCACTAGTCCTCTCACTAGTCACCTCACTAGTCACCTCACTATTATTCTCACTATTCCTCTCACTAGTCACCTCACTATTCATCTCACTAGTCCTCTCAGTATTCCTCTCACTATTCCTCTCACTAGTCACCTCACTATTCATCTCACTAGTCCTCTCACTATTCATCTCACTAGTCCTCTCACTAGTCCTCTCACTATTCACCTCACTAGTCCTCTCACTAGTCATCTCACTAGTCACCTCACTATTCATCTCACTAGTCCTCTCAGTATTCCTCTCACTATTCCTCACTAGTCACCTCACTATTCATCTCACTATTCATCTCACTAGTCCTCTCACTAGTCCTCTCACTAGTCCTCTCACTATTCACCTCACTAGTCCTCTCACTAGTCATCTCACTAGTCACCTCACTATTCATCTCACTAGTCCTCTCAGTATTCCTCTCACTATTCCTCACTAGTCACCTCACTATTCATCTCACTATTCATCTCACTAGTCCTCTCGCTAGTCCTCTCACTAGTCCTCTCACTATTCACCTCACTAGTCCTCTCACTATTCCTCTCACTAGTCACCTCACTATTCATCTCACTATTCAGCTCACTAGTCCTCTCAGTATTCCTCTCACTAGTCCTCTCACTAGTCATCTCACTAGTCACCTCACTATTCATCTCACTAGTCCTCTCACTATTCCTCTCACTATTCACCTCACTAGTCCTCTCACTAGTCACCTCACTAGTCACCTCACTATTCCTCTCACTAGTCCTCTCAGTATTCCTCTCACTAGTCACCTCACTATTCATCTCACTAGTCCTCTCACTATTCATCTCACGAGTCCTCTCAGTATTCCTCTCACTAGTCACCTCACTAGTCCTCTCAGTATTCCTCTCACTAGTCACCTCACTATTCATCTCACTAGTCCTCTCAGTATTCCTCTCACTATTCATCTCACTAGTCCTCTCACTAGTCACCTCACTAGTCACCTCACTAGTCCTCTCAGTATTCCTCTCACTAGTCACCTCACTATTCATCTCACTAGTCCTCTCAGTATTCCTCTCACAAGTCACCTCACTATTCCTCTCACTAGTCCTCTCAGTATTCCTCTCACTCGTCACCTCACTAGTCACCTCACTATTCCTCTCACTAGTCCTCTCAGTATTCCTCTCACTAGTCCTCTCACTAGTCACCTCACTGTTCTTCTCACTAGTCACCTCACTAGTCACCTCACTAGTCCTCTCACTAGTCCTATATGTTAATATATTATGCATATATTTATACATATATATATTTTTATATTATGTGTATAATTAAGTGCTAAAACTATTTGTTATGTTTGCTGCAGTAAAGATCTTTTCTGTTTGAAGTTCACATCAGCTCTGGTTTAAAAACTATAAATAAGGCCATCGTTTCTCAATATTCATATTTTTATTATTTGCAAGTTTTCACAAACGGGTTGCTGTGGTAACAGCCTGTTAAATGTGGAAACATTTTCCCTCTGGAGCGCTCATTAATTCGAGGTTAATCATCAACTAAAAATAGTTCTAACACACAAGTAATTGTCGGACATTTAAAATTATATTAAAGTATAACTGGAGACGTAATATCAGATAAGTGCACTGAAAGTATTTTTTTAAAAGTACTCAACATATAAGACGAAAAATGTAACTTGATTTTTGAAAATAAATAAAAATACAGCTTGTGGATAGAGAAGTCAATCTGCTGTCTTCTGCCAATGAAACCAGTGTAAAAAACACATTTCTGATTAATTAATCTTTTGAATATGTTATTTTCCAAACAGCGTGCCCCTTGTTTGTCTGGTTGAAGAGCCCAGACGTCTGTGCGTCTCTTCATGTCTGAAACTGAACCGACACCTTTGCTCGGGACCTTTACCTGACATTTTTAACTGTGAATCTCTGACAAGACATTCTGTTTTTGCCAACCATAACTCTATATTCTTAAGGTTAACCCACTTAAGTTGATTTATGTCATGGGAATATGATTTTTTTCCCCTCACTAGAATGCCAAAAAATCCTTGTTTTCCGTCCTTGCAGGCCTGCGTAAAGTGATGGTCCGAGCCCACCGGCAGGCGTGGTGTTGGCAGGACGAGTGGTACGGCCTGACCATCGAGGACATCAGGCAGCTGGAGCTGGAGACCCAGCTGGCTTTGGCCAAGAAGATGGCCCAGTACAGCGACGGGGGAACGGAGACCAGCGGCTCCTCCGTCGACCAGGGGCAGGGAGCCGAGGCCGCGGGGTCGGCCGCCGAGGCGGAAGGAGGCGCAGGAGGAAAGCTGGGAGATTCGCTGGAGACGCGAGGGGAGCTCACCAAGCAGTGGTCCACGTCCTCCAGATCCTCCAACAGGTCGTCCAAGAGAGGCGGTGAGGACCACTTTGTGCTTTTCGCGGGACCGTCGGGGTGTTTAGAAGTGTGGTTGTGTGAGGGGACGTAATTTAGACACTGAAAAGAATCTACATCAGTTGAAGTGAACGCTTAATTTAGAATATTTGTACCTTTACGGAGTTCGTACGGACCTGGAAAAGTCGTGGAATCTTTAAATGGTTATTTCCAGGCCTGGAAAAGTCATGGGGGGGGGAAAAACCCCCAACGTTTTGGAAAAGTCATGGAAATGTGTTCTATTCATATGTGCCAATTCATTGTTCAAAACGCTGAGTTTTAAATAATGAATACGCTTTTTAAAGAATGACACTCAAAATATAACCTGGCATACTCGCACATTTAACCGAAAACTGAACTGAAAAGACATAAATGTTTATTCTTTTAATCAAACTATTGTCTCTCATTCACTTGTGTCATTTAAGGGTATAATGTATGCTTTGGAATTCTCATTGTTAGTTTAAATATTAATGTTCTCACTTTTTCATGTATGCACCGAGATTTAAAAAAAATGTTTGGTCATGGAAATTTGGTTTCAAGTTATGGAAAAGTCCTGAAAATCCATTGTTCAAAATGTGTATGAACGCTGCTCTATGACGGGGAACTGTTGCCGTGATCTTCCCTGGACACCGGACTCCTTTGACAAAGCCGGCATTTTACCAGACAGATCCGAAATGTTTCTGGTCGACTGGTCTAGTTTCTCTTGTCGGTGAATCTAAATGAACCCTTTAAAACACCAAAGTGCCACCGCGACACGAACACACAAACCATGAGGCCGAATCCTTGCTGTTGTCAAAGGAGTCTGGTGTCTTTGAAGAGAGCACAGCCGACATCCAAACCACCCCTTTGACGTCCCGATGCCCCGCCGTGCTGTGTGTGTTCACAGGAAGTCCTTCTCACCAGAGCATTTCAGAGTGGAGGATGCAGAGCATCGCCCGAGACTCTGAGGACAGCACAGACGACGAGTTCTTTGACGCTCACGGTAACAAAAAACATCGCTCTCTGCACGAAGCACAACACAACGCGTCAGCCAACGGCTTTATCCTGGATTTTACACTGTTTGTGTCACAGAGCTATAAATGATATTTACCTTTGCATTGAAAATGCGGAAGGTTATGTTTTGATCGCCGTGTATTTATTTATTACCTTCGCATTGAAAATGCGGAAGGTTATGTTTTGATCGCCGTGTATTTATTTATTTATTTATTTGTATGCGTGTTATTCGCAAAACTCAAAGTATTGAACCGAATCGCATGAAATTTGGTGGGATGATTGTTTATTATCCGGGGACCAGTTGATTAGATTTTGGGATCGATCGGGTCAAAGGTCAAAGGTCATGAACAGGTCAAAATCTTTCGCAGAACTCAAAAAGTATTGAACCGAATCGCATGAAATTTGGTGGGATGATTGTTTATTATCCGGGGACCAGTTGACTAGATTTTGGGATCGATCGGGTCAACGGTCAAGGTCAAAGGTCATGAACAGGTCAAAATGTTCTTGAATCGCATGGAATTTGGTGGGATGATTGGTTATTATCCGGGGACCATTTGATTAGATTTTGGGATCAATCGGGTCAAAGGTCAAGGTCAAGGTCATGGAAAGGTAAAACTCTTTTTTTACCATAGCACAATACATTTTTGTCCAATTGGCATGCAATTAATGCCAAAATGTTCATAATTCAATGCCCAATCTTGTGATATGCGAAGGTATGCGCTCTACCGAGTGACCGTTCTAGTTCAGTAGTGCTTCTGCTTCTTTACAGCTTTACGGCATGCAAACGTGACTCGATCATTTACTTGTGTTACATCTCTCAGCATGACCCACACCTCAAGGTTTCCTTTCTCAGCCCTGCTGTGTTGGCTTCATGTTCTCATGGAAGTTTAGTTTACTTTTCTTTATCGTAGGTTAATGCACTGGAACTATAAATCGTGGACGTATCAGACCATCAGATCCATAGAGGTGAACGGGGCTGACCCCGAATAGTCTAATCTTGTATCTATGGAGCTCGATGCGACTGCAGTGATCGGAAAATGTGTTGTTAAGTAAAAGATCGTTAAAAAATAGCATTTCAAAATCGGAGCATCGGAGGCGAGAAATATTTTTAGTTCATGAACGATTCTCTCAAGTCAGCTGTGGGAGGCAAATAGAAACAGCTGTTCTCTGTGCATCCAGCAGCTGGTTGCAGTGTGCCTCCTCCTCCTCCTCCTCCTCCTCCTTCTGTCTGTCTTGGACCTGAAGTTATTTTTACAACCGCGAAGAGCAAGCAGGACGAGAAACTGTGTTTTCCCGTCTCACGATGTACTGACAGCGCCACAATTACACAACATATCATCCTGCAAAGCCATAGGATATGTATTATGCAGGCATGAGAATCCCTCACCTTTCGGCGAAATTCGCCGTTTTGAAACCAAAATAGGTGACTGACGTGAATCGTGTAGATCCGAAGAGTTTTTGTTTTGGGGTAGGGGGGGGTGGTCAATTGGCCGGCCGGCGTTTATGAGATTGGAGTGGGACACGGAGAAAATGTGGAGTGGTGCTTTTCGCAATAGAACATCTTTGATGGGCACGTGTCGCGTCTCGGCCAATCAGCGTCAAGATGTCTTCAGCGTTTGGTGGTTTAGGTTAGCTTGAATGTTAGCCCGCTATCTGCTGCTGTCACGCTGCACGGTGGAGCGATCCTAACAAAGTACCCGTACGTTAAGAGCGATGTGATTTAGCATATTTTAGTATCGATACTTCATTAAAGAGCGATCAGAGCGCACGCGCTGCTCCGTGTCGAGCTGTCTGCGCACTACGCAGCGAGTGCCGTTAAGTGGCGGAATTTTCGGCTTTAAAATAAAAAATAAAAAAGATGCCAGAAGTGAAATGTTTAAGTTCAGTCTGTAAAGTTCTGTTACTGTAACTCTCCAGCTGCTCATCCTGATGAACTCTGTATCATCTGGTCAGATACAGACTAACAGTCTCATAGTGATAATCAATGCTATGATGGCTCCATGTAGTTTCATTAATATCTTGTAGGCTAATACTAATAATACTGCCATTTGTTAAGTGTTGAAAAAGTTGGTAAAAAGTGAACCATACAGATATTTTATTTATTACTATTATAGATAAATATACCAGGATCGTATTTATGGTACTGTTTTATGGTATTGTATCAGTATCATGATATTTATGGCAGGTATGGCATAGATTAGAACACACGTGTCAAACTCATGGCCCGGGCCAAATGTGGCCCGCCACGTCATTTTATGTGACGGCATTCTTGTGTCCTTAAGATTCACTTGTTGGTTCATAATTGACTGTAAAAGGGAATATTACTAAATAGTTGTGTTGTGCATACTGTGATATTCTGAACACTCAGGTTCAAACTGCAACATCTTTTCATTAAATACATTTGAGAAGTTAAAAATATCCCTCAATTTAGGTCTCAGCTTGTCATTCAGGGGTGATAGTGCGTCCCAAAGCCAGACCAGTGGAGAACCACTGCCCAAACCAGTGGAGAACTACTGCCCCAGACCAGTGGAGAACCACTGCCCCAAACCAGTGGAGAACCACTGCCCAGACCAGTGGAGAACCACTGCCCAGACCAGTGGAGAACCACCTGTCTCAACTGTGAAAAAGCTTTTCACAAAGTTAATGTAATAATGTTTGTTTGATCTTTGATAAAGTAATGTGGGTTAAAATAAATATAATTAAATAAAATAGATGTATTGTATAATATTAAATACATTTGCATATATAGTTATACATTTATATAAGTACACCTAAATAAACAAACAAATGCAAAGACAGTTATTTAACAATATGTTCTGGAGTAGTTAGAATTATACCGTGTTAGTGACAACCGGCCCTTTGAGGGCAGCCATGAGGCGGATGTGGCCCTCGGTGAAAATGAGTTTGACACCCCTGGATTAGAAGATCGTGACAACCAGGTAGAGGCAGAACAGACTCGATGAACAGACTCAAGGAACAGACTCGAGGCTCAGCAGAGCACAAGACTTGAAGACTTGTTCACGCTCAAAAAAAAAGGAAGTTGGCTCATGAATGACTATATTATATACAATATTACTATTATTATAGGGCCCACTGACTTGGTGTCAAAATGGAGGAACTATAGATTATCATACAACGTCCAACATCGATGTTCGTGGAAGTCACCAGCACCCCCCCCCCCCCCCCGCGCGCCTATCCTTCTCACCTTTTTCAACCCTGACCCGTTTTCATGCCTGATTATGTCCAATTGTGTTCTGTTGTTTTTACGTTTTTTTCTCAGCAAAGGGGGATCAATGAGCAAGAGAGGAAAAACGACATGATTCGAGTCTAGGCGAGACTTAACCAATCAGATTCGACTGTGCCGCCCGAGAGGGGTAATTGTAAAAAACAATAATGCTCAAAATAGCTGCCAGAAAGAAAGCCAAGTAATTGTATCTATGAATCAGATTTAAAGACGACAACAAAAGAAGGAATATATTTTTTTCATTTTTTCATTGCATTTATATTGATTCTGGTCTGTGTTATTAGATATGACCTGCGGAGGAGTGTCGTTCATTAATTGTATTCAATTTGTTTCTTTTGCAGAGGACTTTTCTGACAACGAGGAGATGTTCGCCAAGGAGATCACCAAGTGGAGCTCCAACGATCTGATGGATAAGATGGAAACAATGGAGGTGGACGAGGCACAAGGTCAGTGCACAAGCCGTCCTCACGCTCACATTCAATCCTGAGCGGAGGAATAAGATTAATTAAATCGACTTTTCTTCTCTAAATTAATTCATGTTTCCACAGAACTGTTGTATCAGGAGTTGGGCGGGGAGTACGGTGTGATGAGTAATGAGGAGAGGCAGATGGGGGTACAGTTACTTTACTTTTTTCTAATTTCATTCATATCTCTCTCTCTCACCCTTAATTAAAAAGCTTGTAGATAACACTCCTCCTCCTAAATTTGCTGTCAGTCATCCTGCCAGTGTCGTGGAATTAGGATCCACTTTCTGCTGCAGCCAATCAGCTGAGTTTCATCTCACAAGAGGCCGACCACTTGAACCATTAACTTCGGGCCCTGAGGTTATTGCAGGCTACGCTGTGGGGGTTTAAAAAGGACATCTATCCATCGTAAAAACTCAATGAAATTCAGGGAAGGCTTCGTTATAATGCACAGTTCCTTCACCTTCTCTCTCTTTCTTGGCCAAAGGAAGTTACTGATCGCAACCAGGGAATAGCCTGCAGCTTACCTCGTACTGCAAAGTGAGGTCTCCAGATTACTTTATGTCGTCTGACCCACAGTTAAAGAGTTTCAGGTCACTATGATTCAAAAGACATATTGAGTATCTCAATTTACTGCCACTTGAACTTCCCGTTAAACGGCTTCTCTCCTCTCACCTGCAGGATTGCGCGTCCCATCAGTGTCTCCAGTCGGCTAAAACTCACATCCTCGTCCTGGTCCTGCACGGGGGCAACATCCTGGACACTGGTTTGGGTACAGCTGCTACCAAATCCTACAACTTTACTATAAAAGTCCCGCTTGTTCACATTGATTCGAAAAATCCAACTCCACGGGACGCTTTGTGCTGTGAAATGCATCAAACCCCACGAATAATTATCACCTGAATCTGCAGTTTTCTTTGCCTTCAAAGCGTTAAAGCATCTTTCAGCTCTGATTCGGATTGGCGGTGATGACAACTTTACTATTTCGCTTCCCTCACAGATTTCACAGATAATTTTTTTTCTCCAGCAGCTGTTTCCAGAAGAAACAGACACAGTTAGAGGCGAGCTGGTGAACATAGTGCAGCACTTAGCCGCTGCAAACACGGATATTTCCCTTAGGAGTTGCTGGAGACCAAAAAAAACAGACTTTGATTAAGAGAGTCTCAACTGTGCTTGCAGTTTGTTCAGGAATTCAACTTGTTTTTTTGTGTTGCAGGTGAACAGAACAGCAAGCAGGGAGACCTAAACACGCTGAGCGGCGCCTTTGAGACGGTGATGGGGGTTCATTACCCGGCGGCGCTGGGCCGCATCGCCATCCGGATGGTGCCCTGTCCTGCCGTGTGTGTCGACGCGTTCGCACTCGTCTCCAAGTGAGCCGTTCCCTCTTTAGTATTCTACCTGCTGTGCACACATGTCAAACACAGACGCGTGAGGCCCGACAACAACGCCTCTCCTCTCTGCAGTCTCAGCCCCTACAGCTACGACGAGGGCTGCCTGTCCAGCAGTCAGGATCACATCCCGCTGGCGGCGCTGCCTCTGTTGGCTACCTCCGCGCCCCAGTACCAAGACGCCGTCGCGACAGTCATCTTACGAGCCAATCAGGTGTACGGCGACTTCGTCAAGTCTCCCGAGGGAGCGTCTTTTAACGGCCAGGTCGGTGTCGAAACTCGGAAGTTCGTATTCTCTCCCCCGGAGGTTATTTGTGTGCAGGTGAAGCAGATTCGTGTGTTTGTGCCCGTGACGCAGGTGTGTGTTATTGGGGACTGTGTCGGCGGGATCCTGGGGTTCGACGCTCTGTGCAGCAGCTCGGTGACGGTGTCGGAAAGCCAAAACAGCAGCAGGCGGGGCAGCGCCATCAGTGTGCAGGTAACGGGCTCAACGCTCCGACCATTCCGATTCCACACGTCACGGCAAACCAGACCGAGAGATTTTGGGTCTCTTTCCGTCTCCCAGGACACAGACCTCCTCTCGCCGGGCATCGTTATAAACAGCGTCTCTCCTTGCTCGCGGTCCCTCGAAGGAAGCCGCCACCTCAGCCGCAGCAACATCGACATCCCCCGCTGCTCGGGCCCCGACGACCCCAAGAGACAACTCCCACGCAAGCGCAGCGACTCCTCCACGTACGAGCTGGACACCATCAAACATCACCAGGCCTTCCTGTCCAGGTGAGACGGCGCAAACTCTCCGCGTAGACATTTATATTAGTTATGTCATATTTTACATGATTATATTGGTTTTAAATAAAGCAAAAGACCGTTTATAGTCTAATTTTTGTGAAAATGTTATGTTTTCTGAGCATTTTGAGGCAACACACCAACATCATCATTACAGCTCATTCAGAGGCTGCAACCATCCACCTGTCCACTCATGTCCTCTCAGAGGAGAAGCTCGAATATCAGACAAAGTATTGATATTTCTTTTGCAAGAAGAGGAAGATTAAGACGCTTGAACCGTCAACTCCTTTTAACAGCAGCACAACGTTTATTAATATCCCTGTGAGCTTTTGCAGCCACACAGTTAACATGTTGGAGTGAGAGGAATACACACTCACACTACTCAAGCACATTGTAACGTACTGTACAGCAAGAAGCAACCGAAATGGACCTTAAAGTTACATCTACAGCCGTTGTAACAGGACGGGATGGAGGACACGGCCGTTAGGGCAGTGCAGCAATCAGAGGCAGAGTCAGGTCTGTAGAGTTTAAGAGTTTGTAATTAAATAAACAAAGAACTGAAAGCGTAGCTCAGTCTGGAGCTTTATCTATTCCTCATACACTCTATCTCAGCCGGGCCACGAGCCGACTTACCGGCTTCTTCAGGCAGAGGAGAAGTCGCTTTATTTGTCTCCCTGATGAGGAGATCACGACCGATCCCCACGCTCTCCTGAACGACTGGATGGAGCCTTCCGGAATGTCGACTCCAGCCACCACCTTCCCCCTCAGGCCCTTACACTGTGTTTTTATTGGAAACGTGTTTGTTGAACCCTCCTGTTACCTTCACATTTACTGACATATTTTACCCTCGGGGTCAATTTGACCCCAGCAATTAAAACCTCCAGAAAATTATTAGAATTAATATTGTTTTCCAAGTTTAAGTGTGAGGTACTTTATGTTTGTTTGTTGACTACCTAAATAGCCCTTTAAATAAATAAAAAAGTTGATATTTCTTCTATGTTTGACACAGTGAAAAACAGCCTGGGGTCAAATTGACCCCAAAGAACACCGACGTTAAACATTGAATGGGGTCAAATTGACCCGAAAGGTAACAGGAGGGTTAAAGATACAGCAAAACCATTACGTCATCAAACCATGTTTTTTGTTATGTTTCTTCTTGTCGAGGAATTTAGTCGATTAAAATCGTCCAAACAATTCAAGACAAACATCAACAAGTCAATTTTACAACTCCGTGTCAACTTTTCGTTCTGTTTTTGTTGTTGTCATGAAAACTAAGTCGTCAGTTAATATTGTTCTCCAAAGTTTCATGAACTGACGGCGACTGTTTGCATGTGCGCAGCCTTCACTCCAGTGTGCTCCACGGGGAGGCCGGGTCGCGGCGCTCCAGCGGCAGCACGATGCTGGAAGGAGGCTCTCTGGGGAAGTTTGACTTCGAGGTGACGGACTTCTTCATGTTCGGCTCTCCTCTGGGGCTGGTGCTCGCGCTGAGGAAGACTGTGATTCCCTCGTTAGATGGTGAGGAAGGTTTGCGCCTCTTCCTGTGCACCTGTTAGTTTTAGTTTGGTTCGTGACGGCGTTCCTCGTCTCTCGGACCGAGTGGATAAACATATTTTTCCAGATGCGCAGGATGTGGTTTTTTGCACATTCTTTTCCTGTGTGAGATACTCGTCTCCAGCCGCAAGTCAGGTGTCAAGGGTCAAAGGTCATGTTTCTGATCTCAGAGTTTTGGCTATGAATCTGACTGTAGTTTGTGTCCTTTGGGGTTTAAAGGAGATGAGGTCACTGACCTGCAGCTGGCGGGTCAACATCTGGACAAATTTACGTTCAGATATGATTGTAGCTGTTTATTCTTTCTCTTTCTGTTTCTTAGTTTTCTCACGGTTGTTTTTTGTCAAACAGTTTGCCTAACAGTAAAAAAAGACTATTGCTACAAATGAAACAAAACAATACAGAAAAAACACAACAAAACAAGTCGCATCTTTTCTTGGCGAGAGTTTGAGATGCCGGTTGGCTCGCGGTTCCCCCCCGTTTCCTGTCTTTATGCTAAGCTAATCGGCTTCCGGCTGGTATTTCATATTTAACGTACAGATATGAGAGCGATAGAGATCTTCTTGTCTAGCTGTCGAGACTAAAGCAAAAACAAGTTGAACCTAATCCTTGAAACACAGAGTCGACAGCAGCTGGACATCTTGTTTCTCTCCTGGCTCTACTGAGGTACACGTGTCAGCGCACTGTGACATCATTGCTCGGCGTAGCTGCAGGTGCAATGCACTTGAAACTTGAAACCGGGCATAAATAAAAGCGGATGACTCGTTCCATCTATCAGCCAGCCGTTTCCCCTTCTTTAAATCTCTTCTCCCCCTCTCCAGTGTCCGCTCTGCGCCCGGCCTGCCAGCAGGTTTACAACCTGTTTCATCCCGCCGACCCGTCGGCCTCCCGCCTCGAGCCTCTCCTGGACAAGCGGTTCCACCTGCTGCCTCCCTTCAGTGTCCCTCGGTACCAGCGCTTTCCTCTGGGCGACGGGCACTCGGCGCTCTTGGGTGAGTCCATAGAAATGAGACGTACGTGAGGCGTTTCACTGCTTTACGACTTCTACATGGTGACGAGTCCTCCGTGTCTCTCTTCCTTCCTAGTGGAGACCGTGCAGAGTAACCCCCAGCTGCTGATGGAGTCTGTTGGGGCCATTTCCCACCTCGACCAGGACAGCGCCGTCAACGAGACCTCCATCCCCGTGCCCGTCCTCAACTGGCAGCTCCTCACTGACAGTGCGTATTTTTTTAACTGTTGCTTACTTCTTCTCTTTTATAAAACTTTTTTTGCTGCAGACTTTGAAATTTGGCTATATTCCAATTCATTATTCAGAATAAATTATTCAGTTTTTAACCTTTATTTGTATCCGTTTTAATAAGACTGCTGTTACCAAGTCAGAGAAATATATAGATCCATGGGCTCCAGGAAGTCACTGGACCGAAGAAGTTATTCAACAAACAAGATGAACGATATTAATTAATGAGCTTTAAAGTTGCCGGTAGGTGGAATTTGTTGCCTTGTGAGCCGGGCAAGCTTTCCCCCCGTTGTTATGCTAATCCACTTTACTTTGAACAAATTGTCCCGTTGGCCAAACTTATTATAAAGAGAAAACAAAGACCAGAAGTAAAGATATTCTCATAAGTTTTAACAATGGACCCAATGGACTTTAGTGCAAACACTATTTTCCTGTGCTATGAGTCATAATTGTTGACAATTCAGATGCTCTCAGACGTTGGGTTTCACTTCAAAATAAACTGTTGACTTGTTTACAACCTGACTTTGATGTAGCTTCTGTCAAATACTTTGCTGTTAACCGCTCTCATACGAAAGATTGACCTTATTACATTAGCAAGGTGGCTGCTCGGCAGATTTAGACTCAGGAGTCTTTGGTTCTGGATCTTGCTTTTAAACTTTATTTATTATTAAACTGTATTTTTAAAAAAACTGTTGAAAGAAAACAAATAAGGACCAAATTTTCTATTTCTGCTCGACTATTTCTCGTTCATCTCGTCTCAATAAATGACTTTTCACTCCTCTCTTCTTGTCTCTGCAGCGGATTCTCTTCACTCAAACATGTCCGTGGACGGCCCGGTCCCATC